>NC_143063.1:1542187-1696406 GCF_052426305.1 Pelodiscus sinensis
GTAGGAGACTCTTGGGTTTGAAAAATGTTTTACAATGCCTATGTAAAAAATGCCAAAAGTTACCATGACTCAAGTTAAGTGACTCAAGAACGTAGACAGGATCCTCATGGATGTTTTTGCAGCATGAAGAGAAAAGAAATGGGATTAACAGACATTCCCAAAAATACTGCTAGAGAACTAGAAGACGACAGGCTGGAGGGGTGTCTGTGTTCCCATAGAATCAGAGCAGGAAGAGACCACAGGGGGCATCAAGTCCAGCCCCCTGCCCAAGGCAGGACCAACCCCAACTAAATCAACCCAGCCAGGGCTTTGTCAAGCTGAGACTTAAACACCTCTAGGGATGGAGATTCCACCTCCCCCCTAGGGAACCCAGCCCAGTGCTTCCCCACCCTCCTAGGGAAATAGTTTTTCCTAATATCCAACTTAGACCTTTCCCATTGTAACTTGAGATCATTGCTCCATCACTACTGAGAACAGCCTCTCTCCATCCTCTTTGGAACCTCCCTTCAGGAAGTTGCAGGCTGCTATCAAATCCCCCCTCACTCTTCTGTAGACTAAACAAACCCAAATCCCTCAGTCTCTCCTCATAGGTGATGTGCTCCAGCCCCCTCATCATTTTGGTTGCCCTCCGCTGGACCCTCTCCAATGTGTCCACATCCTTTCTATGGGGGGGGGGGGGTGCTCCAGAACTAGGCAATACTCCAGATGTGGCCTCACCAGAGCTGAATAAAGGGGAATAATCACTTCTCTGGATCTGCTGGCAATGCTCCTTCTAATGCACCCCAATATGCCATTAGCCTTCTTGGCTACAAGGGCACACTGTTGACACACATCTAGCTTCTCATCCACTGGAATCCCCAGGTCCTTTTCTGCAGAACTGCTACTTAGCCATTCAATTCCCAGCCTGTACCAATGCTTGGGATTCTTCCGTCCCAAGTGCAGGACTCTACACTTGTCCTTGTTGAACCTCATCAATTTCTTTTGGCCCAATCCTCTAATCTGTCCAGGTCACTCTGGACCCTATCCCTGCCCTCCAGCGTATCTACCTCTCCCCCTAGCTTAGTGTCATCTGCAAACTTGCTGAGGGTGCAATCCATCCCCTCATCCAGGTCATTAATAAAGAACAAATCCGGCCCTATACATCCCAGGCTGTATACATAGTTTATAGCATATATGCAGCATGAAAAACCATCTCCTGCCTTCTTATTTGGTTCACTGGAATGCAATAGATCAACTGATCTGGGACCTTGGCTCCCCTTATTAATGAATCTACTGGGTCTCAGGAGAACACGAACTTCAAGATATGCCTTGCGTTGACAATCAACCCTTTTCCAACACATCAGTTTCAACAAACCTACTGCACCCCATGTTTATAGCTTGGGTCTGTAGAAATTAACTCTGTCCACTGAAAGTTACATTGTCTTGTTTACCAAGAACACTGGTTTCATTGAGACATGCTGCAGCTAGAGAGGTTTGCAGGGCAACAGTATAACAGCTCCAAGGCAAACTCACTAAGCAGCTGTTTGGTATGAGACTTCCTTTGGCCCCTCAATGCACAACTGATCAAGTAATCACTGAGCTGTGGCAATCCTTGGACACCAGTGGTGGGCTCAGGAATGATGTGAATAGCTCACTGTTTAGCTAGTTGAGTGGATTAGTGTTCTTGGAGCATGGTGGTGCATAAAGCACAGCTAACAGATGATCAGGGTATTCAAAAGGTTTGCATTTAATCTGTTAGGGCAGCGTATCCCAATTTTATTTGGCCATGGAACCCTTTTCAGCTTTTCAGAATTTCAAGGAACCCCTAGGTTTGTCAAGCAAAAAAAACAAGGCGGGAGGGGGACCCACCAGTGCATGAAAATCACATTCCTTCCCCAAGATCCCACCCCTTCCTTGAGGCCCTATCCTCTCCATCACTTGCTATCCCCAGCCCTTATACACTCACTGGGCTGAGACAGGAGGTGCAGGCTCTGGGGTGGGAATGAGGGATTTGGGTGTGGGAAGGGGTGAGAAGTGCAAGCTCTGGGAGGATGCAGGAGGGGGCACCAGGCTGGGGAAATGTTGGGCTCAGGTGGAGGGTTGGGGTGCTGAGCAAGCCACAGGCTTGTGGATGTGAGGGTGCAGGAGTTTGGGTTGGATATGAGAGAGGCTCAGGGCTAGGAGGTTGAGAGTATGATGGGCTCAGGACACAGATTTGTGATGTGTGGATGGTGCAGGAGTGTTGTGGCAGAAGATTGAGGATGTGGGGGTGCAGGAGTTGGGGGATTTAAGAGGCTCAGGACAGGGGGTTTCAGTGTATGATGGGGTCAGGTGGTACAGAAGTGTTATGATGCTGCAGTGAGGGGGGTTTGGCTCAGCTTCATTTTGAAATAAAATGTCAAAAAAGGTTTTAGCATTGTCTTTGAGAGGGGCGGGGAACCTGTTTTGAGTCAGGGGTCACTGACCCACCAAAGTCAGTTGGGACCACACAAGTGAGAGACAAAAAAAACCCTCCAGAACCCCCAAGCCTCACTAATGTGGTCCCAACTGTGCTGGTGGGGGCAGGGTGCTGCTGGGTGGTGGGGACAGGGTACTTGGGGGGGGGGTCTGGATGGGGCAGGGGACAGGGGCAGCTGGGACCAGTACCTAGCAATGCTGCAACACCTCTGGGTTCCAGGAAGTGTGCCACTGCACTTCTCCTCCCCAAACAGCAGGCGCACACACTCCTTGAACAGCAGGGGCTGGTGCATCCCAGCAACTTACTTCTGCGATGCCATCCTGCTCGGGGGGAGGGTGCAGGGAGTCCCAGGGCAGAGCTGCTCCTTGCACAGTTGGAGCTGTGCAGCCCCAGGTCTCCTGACCTCCCACTCCCCCACCGTGCAGAAAGGCCACAGAACTAAGTTGCCGGGGGCCACAGCCCCAGCTGTTCAGGCAGCACATGCTGGCTCCTTTGGGAAGTGCTTCCCTCCCTGCTGTGGGTCACCCTTGTCCGGCACCCTCCCCCCCCCCCAGTGTGCCTGCTGGGGGCAACTGTTCCCCACTGCCCCTGCATCACAAAGGAGGAACAGGAAACAAGTGCACCGTTTCTTTAAGTTGGCTAGCAAACTCTCTCTCTTTCAGAGAGGGCAGGGGAGTGCTGGCTCCTCCTGGAACCCCAGGGTTCTGCAGAGCACTAATGGGGAAACACTGTATTAGGGGGATCATCTTGAAAGGTTCTGTGAAAAAAATTGACTGTCCTCAAACAGGAGGGAGCTTGGTAACAGGCAACGAAGACTTTCATCTTGAGGATACCACTTCAAACCTGGCCTAAGGCAGCAAAGTAAAACATTTTTGAACTATAAAATAAGTAGCCAGATTTTGTGTCTCGACACTTGTTTGGTGTGCAACTCAGCTGTATAGCTATTTAGTAAAATTGTTTGTTAAAACATTAAGCTGAGTTAGAAAGTTTCACTCTGGACATCTATGGGTGAATCCTTTCAATTCACAATTAAAAATAAAAACAAATAAAAACCTGCAGACTCTTTTTTTATTAAATTCTCCCATTTCATCTGTACAGAAAAAAAGCACATTATGTTCAGAATCTCAGGAACATCTCAAAATTACACAGCATGGACATGTAAAAAACAAGAAACAGCGAGGATTTTATACACAGAAAGGAAAACAATTTACAAAGAGTCTTGTTAATGTTACGTTAAAAAAGGACTAAGTTCAAACAGTTTTTGCTGTACAGTCTATGTTTTCTTGCTTGGCTCTGTTTTGTACACTGTACGTGGGGAGGCTAACAATGTTATTCCTTGCATATTATTTGGAGACCCTTCCCCCATGCAGATGCTCAAGTGTCTCCCTTTATACAAACAAAACATCTTTTCCAGGCTCTTTGTGCTCGCATTTCAGTGACTGATGCTGGAACACAGAGCTTTTGCTTTCAGAGAGTTACAAAATCAAAATAGTTAAGTTTTGGATAAGGCTGTTTCTGCTCAATAAAGGTGGCAGGATACTGCTCCCCCATCCTTGTAGGCAGGCCCTACAGGTAACACTCTGCAGCGTACATAAGCTGAAGCCCAACAATGTGAGACAAGCAGCTGTACCAATTTACCAGATTGAGATCTTGGCTGTACTTGTCCTCTCCCTTCCACTGAGGCTTCACTGAGAATTGAGCATACACCATGATGGGGACTCAACACATGGGCTCATCATTAGGCTTAAAACCTGGGCTGGCCCCTCTCACCCTCAGAAGCTGGAAAGCAACAATACCTGTCTGGGAGCTGCTCTGCTCCATGAGGGGATTGTAATAAAACCTCACTGGCACAGTGAAATCAGTTTATAAATCTATACAGAAATATTTTAAATAGAAAGGAAAAAATGAGTTGGTCAGGCATGATCTCATCACACTGAATTCAACATTCACTTTGAAAACTCAAAACGCTGTCAAAAATTCAAAGGATGCCATTCCTTCTCAACTAAATAGCTTTGAGTTAACAGAAATCACCTTCCCCTGAATGTGATAAACCAGAGCTCACCACTTCTGGGCAAACTGCCAGCACATTTCCTCAGCTTCCCCTTCACCCCACAGCAAAGAAAAGCGCCTTCAATGCTAACTAGAAAGTGCTGCCCTCCAGAGTAGACAGCTCACCTTCCACTGGGCAGGCTGCAAGAGTGCCACTCAGGGCTAAGATGGTCAGGTTTGTATGGATCTTGCAGAGAATTATTCTAACATCTTATTCTAAAAGCCAGGGGAGTCTTTCAGTCCTTCTGCAGCAGCAAAGGGGAGGGACAGGTTTGAGTGAAGCATTAGAAGGAATGCTGCTCCAATTCACATCCTTAACTGCAGCTATCTGCACTTGAAAAACGATTTTCTGGGAGGCAAGAGTCAGGGCCAGACCTATCAAAAGGCAACAAGACAAATCAAAGTCTTGGATCTGACCCATTCGTAAACAATAAATAAGGCTATTTTGTTACAAGAACGGGCAAGTAGCCACCACCTGGTTAGCCAGAGTGAAGTACTGAGAAGAATGTGCTACACAAGTCTTCCCTTCCCTTTAGTCATGTTCTCTTGCCTGAGGACAGCAAGATCCGAATGTATCAGTAGGCAACTGAGCAATCCTTACTAGGAGTTATTTCCTCCTTTGGCTACTTCAGTCAAGCCATTCCCAAGAGTATCAGCACTCCAATACTAGCACAAAGACAGCCTAGCCCATGGATGAGCAGCAGCCTCCCTTAACTGAGGGGTGATGGTCAAGTCCAGACTGGAGGGGAACAACAAACTTTAGGACTAAAAGTAAAGAAGTGGCAAGGAGCCCTTGGATCTAGAAGCCACCTTCTGCCACATGCCATTTGGAGAGATTACTTCCAAGTATTACTAATGTTTTCATTGAATCAAAGTAAAAGTGCCCTTAAAGTCACGAAAGCAGCGGTGCATTTTTACAGTAGTGTAGTTCTCTGTACTCCCAGCAATAGGGAATGTCCATCTACTTTGGGCATTTACTGATACAGCCAGCGAGTGGCTCGTCAGATACCCAAAGGGTAGATCCTAAGCAATCAGGATATATTTGGAACAAGACTAGTTATTTTGTTGTGTTTTTCTGGAAGCTTCTTTAGGTCCAAGGTCTTTCCATGCTAGGGTGGCATTTCTAATGCAGGGTACTGGAATATTTCTAGTCACCCTGACTTTCTTTGCCAGTGTCATTGTGTTTAGCAAACCAATAGGTTGAGGGGTGGGGGCTCATTTTTAGGGCGGTAACTTGGGCATAAATCTTAATGATTATGAAATGGCTAAAAGTGACAGCCAGTGACAGTGTTCTCTGCCCAGCCTTCACCATGTCAATTCCCTGCGAGAGATGGGGCTCCCTCCATTCTATTGTAGCCCCTGTGGCCCCTGCAACAGGACATTTGGGCCTGCACACTACTGCACTTCTGAGCACACTGTTACAGAAGGCAAGCTCCAGATACACGGTTCAGGTCTCACTAGCCTCCCTCCACTCCTCCCCTTTACATGCAGGTGCTCCGTTGTCCACTGACATCTGAACTAAGTTCCCAGGTGACATTCTGACAGCACAAACCATGCAGACAGCAGATGCTTAATGCAATACCCAGAAAATGCAGCTGCTGGGAGTTTGGTTTGTGAAGGCTTCAGCAAAAGACACACCTGGCCTGGAGGAAGGTGTCCGCATGGCACAGCTGCAGGGATGAGGACTGCAGTTGGTTGAGACAATACTGTATTCAAACAGAGCACCAACATGGAGATTGGCTGGAAGGGACTCAAGAAGAGACTCTGTATTCCACAGAACAAGCCTGCTCTCCTCTGGCCGATGTTTGCTCTTTACCCTCGGGGGCTCTGTTCTTACCTCTACGCTGCACTACACAGCTAACTTGTCTTTTGCCTTTAATGTTTCCTCCTGCATCACTGTTCTGCTCTCTGCTGCAATGGAAAATGCAGGAAATCAAGTCTCTCCAAGCCCTAACCTGCTCCAATAGAGAACTTGCATTGGAAAGTAAAGCGGCTGATAAATCCACTACAATATTTTGCTACAATTGCATGTGGGATTTACTTCAAGCTGCTAGTCAAGGTATTTTACACCACTTCAGATGGGCTCTTCAAGTTCAACAGGAAACAAATATGCCCTCAAAAAATACAAAGTACCTGGACGGCAATTCAGTTTTGTCATAGCAAAATTTAGGCAACGCTAATATCGCCAACACACACTGTACATTGGGGAGAAAATATAATCTTGTTTCCTTTCCTCCTGCACTTTGAATTCACCCCATCTGCCAGACTTGGCTGCCTATTTATTGAAATGACACTTCCAGTGAGAGGTGAAACCATGTGCTTTTGCAACTACACCACACACTCATTTGTGTGCCACCCAACACCCTTTTTAAGCTTTGTGCAAGTGATGTGATCTGCCATTGCCTTTACTGGCCCTCAGCTTCACTCATGCAGAATCAGTAAAACCACACAAGTAGCACTGAGTGGGGAAGGAATTTAGACTCCATTTCTGTTCCAAGGATGACTTAACATGTTGCCTGATTGGAAACCTACAGCACACCAAGCAAGATGGCAGTTCTCTTCTGTGAAACTGGCTCCACTGCTTGGCTTCTCATCTCCTGTCCAGTCTTGACAGTCCCTTGGTTAAACTCCAGACACCACCACCAGTTGTCTTTCCTGTGACCTTTTCTAATTCATTTTCATCGTACTAACCCTGGGCCTCTGAGTCTATCTTCCGTCTTCAAAGTGGCCTGGTGCAGAGACATGTTACCAAAAACCTCAACTTTTCACCTCCCCTCTATCATTTTGTAAGGGTAGCAAAAGCAATCACAGTATTTTCAGAGATCAGTTTGTCTATGCAGCATAACTAGAATCAGCTGGTCCACATTCAGAAATGCCCCCATCTTGTATCAGATCAATGTCTAACACTGGAAACTTCAGAAGTTACCCAAGCAGTGCAATAAGAGGGAACAGGAAAAGAAAGTTATGGATCAAGCATTAGCCTAGCTGGAGAGTGTTAGGCACATGATGTATACTCTAGCACACCAAGGAGAACACATCTAAAAGGTTAATAAAATATATATATCTCTATCTTACTGTACATGCCGACTCTCGTGCAGTCACTGCCCCACTTGAACCACACACTCAACCTGTCCACCCTAGGTCCCAGCCACGGAGTGGCCTGGAGGAATCTCCTCCATGCCTTGGGGAACACAGAAGATGGTAAGAAGTTACCACAGCTAGAAGTGTTTCTACAAAAGACCTCCCTAGAGCTGGGAAATTGGGCTGGGAATCAAGTTCGGGAAATGTTATTAGAGCCCACATGTGCACATCAGTGGGTGACAAAGCTATTCCCCTCAAAGGTGAACATGTCTGTCCTCCACCTCGCACTACCAACATGTCTCCAGTTCTCTCCTGCCCCACAGTGAGGGCCAGCATTCTGACCTACATCCCCAGATGCCAAATTCCATCTATAGCAACCAGGGTTTCACAGGTTTGAAACTTTTTTAGTCTGTTTTTAATGCTGTAACTCAAGCAATTAAGAGTTGGAGAGGCCAATGATGAATCACCACACTAACCCATAAACAATCCTTCTATTGAAACAAACATTGGTAACTCAAGTCCCATTCAACATCACTGGGCAACATGGAACGTTGCTAATGTATCATCATGACCTTCTTTGAATAGCTAATTAAGGGAGGTCTTAGCTT
The DNA here is from genome assembly GCF_052426305.1 of Pelodiscus sinensis. Lineage (NCBI taxonomy): Eukaryota > Metazoa > Chordata > Testudines > Trionychidae > Pelodiscus > Pelodiscus sinensis. Next base: position 1,550,363 of record NC_143063.1, read on the forward strand.
GGCAACAGGGCAGTAATAAAGGAGTGACAAAATTCAACTGCATTGCCTTTGATGAATCAGGGTCTGTAAGTTGCAGCTGTCACATTACACTGACTGGTTCTTCAACGCTTAACCTCCACACCCTTTCCCTAACCAAAGGATATGCTCTACAGCTCAAATGACAAATCAGACCACTGGCATTTGCGATCCTGCCAGTATTTTGTTTTATCCAGTGAGTAGTGGAGGAAAACAGGGGAATCGGAGGGCATCGTCTCCTCAGGCCAAAGCCCCAGTCTCAAAAACTGGCCATTCAGAGGCCAACTCCACTGATGGACATCCCCTGAAGGTGCTTGGGATAGCAGGAGCAAGATGTACGAAACAAGGCCAACTGCGGTGAGTGATGCAATTTACCCTCTAATTTCCTACCTCAATACGAACATATCCCAGTAAGGAACACTGCCTCACTCCTGCTGTGATTGGTATGTATGTATTTTTCTTCCTTTAAAAATTTACTTACAAACTGCTTGAGCTGCAGGTCATGTCAGTCTGATTTGGTGAAGGCAGTTCCAACAAGACAATAAAGAGACTCATCTACAGGCAGGTAACAGGAGTCCGCTAACAAGGGGGAACAAAAGCTGCTGGCTGGCCTGCCAGTGTTGCACACCAACTCTTTCATAGGATGATGAAGATGCCATGGACGAGATCCAAGATGGGACAACTGAGCCGACACCTGCTGCTGTTCTAATTCTTTTTTATTCTCCTCACGGGAGGGGTTGGGTGGGTTGATTATACAGAGGACGACTGTACAAACTGGGCGCTGGGCAGGCATGACTTCAGCAGGCAATCCAGGCTCTACCTGTTCTTGAGCTCTCGTGTCACCCGTTTGGTGATGCGTCCGCACATGAGGCCAATCAGGAAGAGTACACAGATGCCGCCTGCGATAACGGACAGGATGTAGTTCTTGGACGGAGAAGTCATCACTTGCATAGCAAGATCAGAAAAGCCTTCTGCTGGGGCGACCTAGGAATGAGGAGGAAAATATAATTAACATGACCTCAGTTTCCATCTCAGCCTTTGTAGCGAAGCCATGAAGCCCTTTAGAACAATGCTATTTTACGACTGGGTATATTCCCTGCTTGCCTCCTGTAAGCATCGAGTGTGCTCTTTTTATAACAATTTCCCTGGGACACAATTATCTCACATGTGAGCTGGGACATATCAATAGGCATGCAGGAGATGGACTCTGTCCACCAGGACACAAAGCTGTAAAGCTCCAACTTGCCCAAAGGCATCCCAGCTCCTGCCATAGCTCTCTCCAGCATCCTGCCTTTCCATTCACATCAGTTCCTCTCACTGCTTCCTCCGTTGGCACCCTTTGCCCTGTGTGTGAGCTTGCCGCAGGCGCGCAGAACAGTTCTGAGTTCAGTGTTACTAGGCAAGTAACAGATGCTGAAGAAGGGGTTGTATAAGTGTCCTTCTTTCCCTTTTATTGAATTAAGGTCCCAACTTTGTTCTGGGCTTGGCATGCATGGGCATTCAAATGCCACTGAACACATACAACACACGATACACTATCTAGGCAAAGCAAGATTAGCATGGAACAAAGCAGCAGCTTGAATGCTACATTATGTCCTGAGCCCTGGTTTGCGTTTAACTATCTGTGATCTGAAAGAACTGTCCTTCCCAACTGCTCTGCTTGACAATCATGAGAGCGGATCACATCCCTCCTCTCACCACGCAGGACTGAGGCACATCTGCTCAGACGCTGTCTCATGACCACAGCCTCTTGCCAATTCCTTCACAAGACACTAAGTCGAAATCACACGAACCACATCTCAGTCTCCTAACCCAGGGTTCCCAAACTGTAGGCCACGGCACAGCCCCAGGTGGTTTGCAGTTGCAACTGCATTCTCCACTCAAGCTCTTAGTGAATCTTAACTCCAGTGACTCCTGTCATGTCAGTAAAATCTACATTACACAAGTGCAGTGTTTTGAGCTCTGTGTGGGACAGAGCCCAAAAGACACTATTAAACAAGTTGCAACATGTCAAGTTTAATTCTCATGAGCACAGCGGTGTGTTTCGGCCCACCATTTAAAAAAGCAGTCTTTCAGTCTGACACAAGTCGATTTATTTTAAAGAAAAAGAGAAGTGTGCACTGGTGGCCAAGCTGATGAAAGCCCCAGATCACCTATAGCTACACAAAAATGAGCCAGCCACAAAAATAAAGTGGTAAATAAATATAACCCATACTTGAAATCTGGATTCTCCTTTATCAGGGTGGATGAGTACACGTTGCCTCACTGTGTCAATTATTTTTATATGCAATATTTTATTCTTTTCTAATTAGTAGAGAGGAGGATTAGGTCTTCACTTACACAGCTCAAATTCAGATTTTACACTAAAAACTGAAAGCAAAATGTGTTCAAACTTGGACAGTTTTGTTTTAAAATCAAACAGTGCGTACAATTTTGTTCACATGGTTATGTTGCCTGTTCAGTTTTATATGCTGTACCGTTATACATTGCTTGAACACAACATTTTGCTCTCAACTTTTTTTAAAGTGCAGTTTTACTTGGTTTCAAAGATCTTCAAGTATTTGAGTGCATGTTACTAGGGATTTCTATCATTACTGTTGATAGACATTATGGTAACTATTTACATTAAAATGAAAAACATTTACATTGTTTACAGTGCTATACTGAAGCTATAGGTAATTAATTTAATATATTTTTCCTTAAAAACTATTAATAAGGGGCCACAGTGCCTACTGCAGCTGCACAAGTGGGCCTCAGGGAAAAAGTTTGGGAACCCCATGTCCTAACAGACATTGCCAAAAACCAGAGCTCCCCTTACACCCTCACCTTTGCAGCATAGCTCCACATTTCAATTCGATCATTAAGGCGTTTCTTACATTCAGGCTGTAACCTCACACGCTTGTCTTCCAAAGCTTCCATTAGGCAAGACATTTCTGCAAAATGGAGACGCGGTATCAACACACACACGAACTGGCCCCAGGGACAGGGCAGTGCAGTCCAGTTCCTTGGAACATGGTGGAGAGAGAGCCAAAGTTGTATAGATAAGCCACCCATCAAATGTCCTTGGGCCCAGTGCTGGGAATGTAATTTAAGATTGGTTTGGAAGGAAACCTCTATGTAACCCTCACAGCTAGCCGCCCAGCCAGGTCTCACCTCAGCTATTTAAGTGGCAAGGAATGCTGACCAATGGAGCCGGATCAAAAGGTTAATGTTAAATATTCTAGAGTTAAGCTCAGCTGAGATGCCAGAATATTTTATGATTCACAGACCAGCTCGCTAAAATAATTTGAAGAATGCTAAATCTTGTGCACCTTCTCCAAGAACTAGTGTAACACAAGACAAACTGTCAGGTATCCCATCTGGGCCAGACAGTGACGTATGTGGAAAAGCAGTTCACCCCCAGGATTGTCAGGTCCGTCCTTGTAGAGAAGAAATGTGAGGAAGCATTGAAGATACCCGCAATGCTTTCAGTGCCAATGCAGCAGCACATTTTTAACCTACTGCTGATTCTATAGCAGAAATTAACATTGTTGTAAGAAAAATGGCATAATAATTTCAACCAACATTAGAAAGAACAAAAGTAGTTTAACATTTACTAGGCAATGCAAGGAGAGAATTCCAAGCTAAGAAGCCATCCAGAGAGAGGAAGGACACCATAGGACATACAAATCTAAATTCCTAATTTACTAGCCAGGATGACTGGAAGCAATACTACTCTAAGAGGACCTCAAGTCGCCCCAGGAGGATCCCAGTTTTCGATCCCTCTGGGAGGTGGGAGATCTCACACAGTATGACATGCCAACACTTACGACGTCCTCTTCCGGGCGGGATGGCTGCACAGTGGTGTTTGATGTCTAGGGCACAGGCTGTGTGAAGGACTGGGTCAACAAATATGTCTGCTTTGCTCTCTTTCAGCATGTTGAGCACCTCCTGAAGAAAAAAAGATTAGTCCAGGGACACATTAAAGGAGGGAGAAGAAAGCCACACAAATCGCATCAGTGAATTGCTTTTAGAGTTACCTCAGACTCTTAAACAAGAGCTTAGAGGACAATGCTGCTAGATGGATCAGCCTAGTTCAATTCATTAAACACACATGCTGATTTGCAGCACGAAGTCAAATAATTTAGCTTGACTAACAGGTCAGATTTGTGGGGTAGTTTACAAAGCTCCTTGCAGGATCCAGTGCCAATGTGTGCTCAAGAGACCTCAGGTTGAAGTAAGAGTGGGCTGCGGATCAGCCTAGAGGCACAATGGGTATGCATGCACAGCCAGGACTGGAATAGGGAGCCAAGATTCCCTGACAAGCATACGTCAGAGCTCGGACTGAAATGGTAGAGGATGCTGCAGGCCAGGAGCAAGATACACTAGCTCAGCTGTGCATAGTCCTGGATTCACGCAGTTCCAAGCCCTGGTCTGTGCTACATAATGAGCCGTGTTCCCATGTTGGAAGCTTAGTGAGTTACTGCGCTTTGAGAGGCACCCTTTTCTTACCTTTTTACACATCTCAGCTTTAATTTTGAGCAGGTTAACTTTCAGGCACTCCTCCACCTGCCCAGTCTGTTCTTGCGCTGCTGCTTCCTCTGCACACAACCTGGAGATCTGGGGAGGGAAAATCCCTATTTCAACATGAATGAAATAGTGTAGGACGCAGGCTGCTTTCACGGTGTTAGCAGGCTGCCACATTAGTGCAGTATCACATGCAATGGCTAGGGAGTGCACCCTGAGCTGCATCACCCTCCCTCCGGCATTTGCACCCTGGAACTCCTGATGTAAAAGAAGCTGTACACAGACCAATACAGTACTGATTTCAGAATTCACCACTTTACAATCTGTGCCATGGAAATAACAGAAACACAACAGCTTTTGGTTTAGAGAGACCAGAGAATAAGCCATCAAATCTCTGTTTAACCAGTGTCACCCTGGTACAGAGTGCGAAGCATAACACCAACCATATGCACCTGTTTTTGTGAAATCTCAAATTACACATAACAGACCAGGCAAGTCACATGTTAATAGTCAAACATTGGCCATGTGTGCTGGGTTTTTCCACAGCTGAAGGTGCTCTGAGTACTCAAAGTAACCAAATCTCTCAATATTTGTTGCCTGCCTACTTGGCTTGGAATTTCCATTGACTATTCGATTAGTTGATAAGGCTGCTTCCACTTTGAAATGTAGCAAGAGCCCACTGGAAGATTGAAACACCACGTGGAGCCTGGGGCCAGCAGGGGACTTTAAGTCCCTTGCTAGCCCCAGGCACTCTGCAATGCTTCCGCTTTGAAATGTACAAGAATCTCAGCAGGGATTCTTGCACATTTCAAATGTGGAACACTGCTGCTGTGCTCCTGCCCCCTCCCATGGAGCCCGGGGGGGGGGGGGGGGCATGATTGGATTTTAACCCAGCTCCCCCCAGCACCTTCCCCCCCTTGCTGCCTCTTTCTGATAGAGGCAGCAAGGGAGGGGAGAGTAATTAACTGACTAATGTGTTGACTATCCGATAAGCTTTTGCTTATCAGATAGCCGACTAGTTGATGAATCGCTTACATTCCTATCCATAACCCCACACTTTTTAACCGTTTCTCTAAAGCTGAGCTTTTTTCTTTTTCCAGAGGGAGGCGATCAGTAGCCCAGCAGCTACAAGCAGAGAAGAGATTAATTCTTCATTTTCTCTTGTGTAACCTTTTCAGCTGGTCAGCCCAAGAGGATACCAACGGATCATTTGGTAATAAATATTCAATCATTTGTGACATCTGGTTCTGACTTGTGCCCCAATAGTCTCCAACTACACACAGTGGATAAAATCTTCTCTACCAAAGTATTTCCAACATTCGTGCCCATACAACCTGTTTTTTAACCCAACAGGTGTGAAGTACCATTGAAACAGTATGTTAGAAATGTATCGCACTTTACTTTGTAAAAGGACCTCAGCATTATTATAAAGTTCATTGCTCAGGGTAATCTGCCTCCCCAGATTCTTCTCAGCATGTCACATGTGGACTTTTAGGAAAGTTAGCCACAAAAATTGATAATAAATTAGTAAAACTTGTGTTCCTGATTGATCAGACACCATCACTCCTACTAACAGCAGCTTTCTGTAGAAAAAGCTATTCTAGAACATTGGGAAACAACGCCCAACTTGAAAGTACTGGTGCCACAGGCAAGTCGCACTAGTTAGTTTTGATCGCTAAATAAGTTAGAAAAAAGCTTCTTCAGTAAATAGCTGTTCAGGTGTATGCATTCCATAATTGTCAGTCTTTAAAGCCCGCTTGTTTGGAATTTGAATTCAGACCTGGATAGTTTGCAATGGATGTCGCTGGCAAAGGAAAAGAACTTCTCTGCAGTTTTAGCTAAAACCCATAGGGTTACTCTATGTGTATACATGTCTGCAGAGCATGATTTTTCTTAACAGCCTATGGCAGCTTAATGTTTACACTGACAATTTTCTTGTTCACTGACAATGCAGCAATAGAGCTGCATTTAAGGGCAAACCTATTTGTCAGATTTTGCAGGAACTGCTGGAGAAGGCACAGCGAGAAATATTTGCAGTGTCCTGAAACAGAACGTTGGTTAATTCATTCTTGTTTAAAGAAACCAACAAAGATGTATCTCTTCTCAAAAATACTCTTGCTTGGTTTGCAAATCCATAGAGAAATGGACTTTGATTTTGTGGTATAGTAAGAAGAGCGCTGCTGCTGTCCAAATGCGTTGTACACGGACGACTTCACAAAAACAAAGTTACTCCCACAGCACGGTAACACTGGGTATGTCTACACTAGCCCCCTAGTTCGAAGTAGGGAGGCTAATGTAGGCATTCGAAGTTGCAAATCAAGCCCGGGATTTAAATATCCCACTGTTGATTTGCATCTTCCCGGCCAGTTGCCATTTTTGAAATTTACAAGTCCAGACTAACTGCTGGAGTCTACACACGGCAGGGACCCGGTAGTTCGAAATAAAGCCCTAATTCGAACTACCTGTTATTTCTCCTGGAATGAGGTTTAACAGGTAGTTCGAACTAGGGCTTTATTTCAAACTACCGGATCCCTGCCACGTGTAGATGCAGGCAGTTAGTCCGGACTTGTAAATTTCAAAGATGGCGACTGGCCAGGAAGATGCAAATCAAGTGCAGGATATTTAAATCCCGGGCTTCATTTGCAACTTCGAATGCCTACATTAACCTCCCTAGTTTGAACTGGGGGGCTAGTGTGGACATACCCACTGAGATGTGCTGTCCCTATGTGCCGTTTTGCCATGTGCTCCATGAGCCTGAGACCAGAAGATTTTTTGTTAGCAGTATCCACTGGTCTGTGCCCTATTCTTCATGCTCCCCCACCCAGGGCATAAGGAGAGATGCAGACCCATTACTCCTCCACAGCAAATATCTTAAGGAGGCAACTCAGGGTGGGTGTTGGACTGCACACAGGGATCAAATCCCCTTGAAGAACTCCAGCTACTACTCAGTGTAAGTCAACTCTTTTATTCCTCAAGGGAGGATTCCTTTGTGTATTCCACTGGCGGGGAGTCACGAGCAATGTGCACTGAGGTGGGGAAAGGGGGGGAGGGAGGGCAGTGAAGGGCAGCTTTGATAACACAGATGTCCATTGCTGAAGCCTGCACCAGGGCATAACATCTTGCAAAGACACATGCCAAGCTCTGCATTGCTGCCCTACTTATCTTAAAATGAGGGAGGCTTTGCAGGGAAGCCACAGAGGTTACCTGGCCTAGCTGAGCAGGACCCCTCCCCCCTGCAGGGCTGGGATTGCAATCACTTGATAGCAAAGCAGGATGCAGCCCAAAATCCATTTAGAAAGTCTGCAAAGAGACAGCTTCTCTTATATATCCAGCGGAGACAAAAACATTTAGGAGAACGAAATGAGTGCGAAAGTCTCCTTGCAACTGTACTCTATGGAAGGCCATAGGGAAAGTGCTATCAAGGCTGCCAATTCTCCCATGCAGAACCGCCAGCACAAGGCGGGCTCACATTTAGGGAACTCTCATTTTATTTAAAGAGGCCTGTGGCAATTACAGCTTACTTGCTTACTCTTCACAGGGAAAATACCCATCTAATAACTACGAGTCGGCAGCTCCACTCTCACTAAGGAGGGCATACCTGACAAGCAGTTACAACAAGGAGAGGTCAATGAGCAGCTTAAGAGTGACCTCGAGATGCTGTGCTAAGTCTGTGGACGATTACTTGACGGTCTGATCTGAAGGCCATGTGAGCAGACACTATTCCTGGTTCCAACACAAGAGCAGTGAACTTAAAGGCTGGAGTGCATAGTGGAGGGGAAGGGAGAAGACGGGGGGCGTGCTGCCAGTTCAGAACTTTCCATCTCCAACAAGGGAGGGTGGTTGCAAGGAGTTTGGCCTCTGCGGGCACTGAAGAAAGCGAGGTGAGCAGAAGGTGCTGTGCAACGGACCCCTAAGGATCCACACACTCACCCATTAAGACATCTACAGTCCAGCTAACTCAGTTCCTGGCTCCCCTAGCCAGCAGCGCCCCTCCCAGGCATAGAAACATGCCCATTTCCTTCCCAGGGCACACAGGTTCCTTCCACGCTCTTCTGCCAACTGGCCCATTCACAACGATCACCCTGCTGACTTACTGCCTACTCCTGTTCTGAGATGCCCAGGTCAGAGAGGCAGGAGCGGAGGAATCAAACATGGCCCAACCTCCGCTCTGGTGTGGAATACGCCATTCCGGAGCCACAGCTTACACGGACGTGGAAATGACAAAACAGATTTCCTCTACTGCGCTTCACTCATGACTGAGGGGAACTCCAGAGGCACCATTAATGTGTCTGCTTTTCAGAAGTCATGATGAGGATTTGTACTTCAGTGTCCATGTGCATGCCAGAGGCAAAGCCTGACCGAGAAATGCCAACGGTGCCGAAGAACACAGGTCCTTGGTGCTAGGTGCACTCTGCAGCCAGGCAGCCTGGGATTAGCTAGATGCAGGTCCACTGCCTTGCCAAAGAGGGCAGAGAGTGCGAAGCTGCTGAGGAGCATTTTCACCTGAGCTATAGGACAGAGCGCCCACGGCCCTTACCTCATCAGAACAGTGCATCTGCAGTTGGGGATCTAGCCGGTAATCAAGGGCCGATTCCTGGATTATCACTCGGATCTGATCCTCACAGTCTGGAGACAGACGCTATGGAGAGGAGAAAGGCAGCAATTAGTCCACCAAGTAATAAGCTTGATGTCTGCATGTCAGCTCTCTTGGCACCTTAACGACTGGGTTAAATGGAAAGTCTAAGAAGCAATTAAAGAGAAATTGTGAGTACAAAGCCCGTATCCACTGGTGCACATGCGCACTGCACGAGAGCTGAATTTACTAGGCGACTTAGCCAGAGTGCGGGGCACATTTCTGTGCAGCACATACTACACATTTACCTTCCCCACTCACCTGGTCCGCATATTTCAACTTGAGGCAGGAGATGACCTGTCCCTCCAACTCTGCATCATCCTTGGCAGTATTCAGAATATTTTGGCAAAATTTGGGGATGTCTTGTTTGCAGGCCTTCCTGAGCACTGGATTCAAACGGTAATCTGACCGATCGAGGACAGAAGGAAAGGAACAATGTTAAAATTTGCAGACTATGGGAATAAAAGATGTGTTGACAAACTGACAGCTCCAAGGGAACCTGCAGCAGGAATTCTCTCTGGATCACATTGTTTCCAGCACTTTGAAAGTGCTAAATTGACCCTTTTTACTATGAAGAAATTGACCACTCAGTACAAGCCTCAGGACAAAGCAAAACCAGTCATCACCAGGACACTCTGTAAGCAGGTGGAGAGCGCGCTGGCTCAGGCTCTGTGTGAAGGGAAGTTAAACGAAGGGAAGGTGTCAGCAGTAAAGTCTGTGCAGACTAGGGATAAAGCAAAAGCGTACAGGTGAATGCTATAGACTACACACATCTCTCCCCCATCAGTACATTTTTTAGCAGGCTGGCCAGCTGCTCAGCTCAGTCCTGGCTTGCACCGGGTCCGGGACCTAGCCCTGCTGCAGTTCTGCATTTAAAGTGTATTAGGATCCGGGTTCAGTTCAGCCTGGCTCAGTTCTGCTTGCGCTGGGTCCGGGAACCCAGACACTGCCCCCCCCCCCTTCCAAGGACGGGCTGCTGGCACCCCATGCTGCTGTCTCTGATAGAGGCAGCAGCACAGGGCAACAGGCAGCCGGTCTGCAAGGGGAGCTGGTTTTTAAACTGACTCCCCTCATGGACCAGCTCCCGCCTGCCTGGATACAGAGGCAGCAGTGTGGAGTGACAGGAGACTTCTTGGGAGTGAGGCCAGAGTGCTCTGGCTGCTGGCCCCGCCTCCGGGGACTATAGACCAATCGATTAACCGATAAGAATTCATGAGGTTACTCGACTAGTCAATTAATTGATATTTAACATTCCTAGTGCAGACCATTCATTAGTCCAGGCAGATAACAGGCTCCTTCTCCCCAGTAAGGCTGTGCAGCGGAGGCCCTGGGTACCTGTGTTCTGTGTGATCTGTCGCTTGGTGATCATCTGTTTGCATTTTGGGTCCATCACCTCGCTGTTCTTGTTCTGTTTCAGACACTGCAACATGTTCTTCGAATCAGCTTCGGAGCAGAACCTCTGCAAAGAGAATCCCCTTTTTACAGCACACGCATCACCACATGTCCCCCCAGGAATCTAAGCAGCCAGACCGCACCTGGCTCTCCCTCACCAATACTCACCACTGACAGCATTTTCCTCGCCCCTGTGCTCTGGCAGCAGGGGCAGATGGCCATTTTGCAGGGCCCTGTGCAGCACAATTTCATGGGGCCCCCCTTTGCCGTGGGGCTTCTTGAAGTGTGGGACCCGGGGTGGCCACCCCGCTCGCCCTGCCCTATATCCGCCCGTCTGGCAGGGGAGATCAGGGAGAGGAATGCCACTTTACGCAGCACTTGCTGCTAACTGAGCCGTTACCTCCCCACTCGTGGTATTCTCATTCCCCGTTTTGGTGCAAAGCTTCCATTATTTCCAACTTGGTCTCATACCCATCTTCCCTCATGCCTTGTGAGCTGCAGAAACTGGAATAGGTGAAGCTGGGGATCACTCTTACAGTCTGTCCTGTGCAAGAGGGGCTGTACAGACAGCCCAATACTAGGCAGTGCTCACTACAGGCTATGCAGCACTGGAGAGCTGAGTGTTGTGCACAGTGATAGGAGCAACAGGCTGACACAACCTCTATGGAGTCTTCACTGCTCGAGTGGGGCCTGCTCTTACAGAGTCCCCAGTTGCAGGAGCTGCAGTTGAGGCTCCCACAGTGCAGTAACTTGCCACTCCCTTCGGCCGTGCTACTGATCTTTACCACCAGCCCTACAGCCAGACATTAAGCCACATGGAGCCAGTGGCTGTTTTGTTAACTCGGTGCCCTGAGGCGCCTGCGGCTATGCAGCCATGTGTTTGACATTCTCTCCTGCCTGCAAGTTGTCATTGCGAGCCCAGTGTCTGTGCCCTGCTGAGGACGATTTAATCTTGTCTGTGGCCGGAGCAGTTACAGGGATGGACCCTATCTGCCATGGGACTGTATTCGCAGTGAACGGAGAGTTTTGCCAACTGGCGTTCTTGACAACTCCATGGCCTCCGACAGAGGGAGTTGGCGCAGCAGCATGACAGTAGATCTGAGTGTTCAGCAGCACATGGGCTCTGCCCTCTCCCCCCCATCTCAGCCAATACTCCAGGCAATAGATTTATTTGTATCCAGACTACTTTGCTCACGGAGCACTGCTGAAAGAGACCCCCATCTTGTGTCCCAAGCATGAATCCCCTGAGCATTCTAGGTAAGTTACCCATGGCCTCAGAGCCAGCCAGCACGCTGCAATTACCTTAATCATTTGCTTGCAGACCCTCATGAGCGTGTAGTCTAGTTCTGGATCCATCATCTCATTCTCCTGCAGTTTGAATACTTTCTGGTGACACCGGTTGCTCAGGCGCTTCTTATTCTCCTTCAAACACTCGATAATCTGCAGCCAGAGGCACGACAGCAGTGAGAAAGGCGCACTAGTGGCAAAAACCCTCCCCTCGGTAGTGTCTCAGTATATTCTTGGTGTTCTCCTGGGGGCTCATTTTCTAGTATCTGCACTTGTGAAGTCCTAAGCATCAGAAGGTAGAATGTATCTAAAGCAGGGGTGGGCAATAATTAACAACGTGGGGGGGGGGGCACTCCAAGACACTGGTAAGTGGTCAAGGGCCACACTTCTCTGGAGATGGTGTGGGGTCTGGGATGGAAGTTGGGTGCAGAAGAGGCGTGGGGTGAGAGGGCGTTTGGCTGAAGGAATGTGTTATGATCTGGGGTAGGGGCTTGAGGTCCAGGGTCTAGGAGAGGATTCTGGCCTAGGGGAGGGGTGTCAGAAGGAGTGCAAGGTCTGGGAGGGAGTTGTGACCTGGAGGAGGTGGGGAGAGGATGCAGAGGGCTTGGGTGACCTGGAGCAGGAAGTGGTGGGGGTGGGGGGGAGAGACAAGGAGTGGGGTGCCAGAAGCAGGTTTTGGCTGGGATGCACTTACCTTGGTGGTTCCCAGCCAGCAGCTCTGCAGGAACCTGAGACAGGCTCCATGCCTGTCTGCTAGGCTGGCTGCTCCACATGGCTCTGCTCCAGCACAGGGAGAAGGCTTCACTTGCTGGCCCTGCCTCTAGCAAAATTTCTCACTCCTATTGGCTGGAAACTGGCCAATGGGAGCTGAGGGATTTTTGCTATGGGGCCGGGACAGCATGTGAAGCTTCCAGTCCCTGTCCAGAGCAATTAGCAGCCAGTTATGTGAGCCGCTGTGTAGCAAGGGTGCTGGTGAGGTGGCTGCGGGCTGGATCCAGTAGTTTGGCGGGCCCCTAGCTGCCTCTTACCCACCCCAATCTAAACAAATCACTAATGCTGTATTGCCCAGCACACTGTGTTCAGTCCACTGTTAAATCCTGTTAGTTTTAGCTACAATGTCATGACACTTTCCCACTCAACTAGATTTCCAAAATCACTGAGTGTCACAGTCCAAGGGGATAAACGAACTGCTAGGCTGGGCTCCACTACGCAGAAAGAGCTGGGCACGAAGATGCTCTAATCCTCACCAAAGCTGGAGCACACTCCCAAGGGCAAGTCTGATGCTCTGCGCTTAGTGAGACAAGGACGTCTGTGGAAAGCAGGCCAAGTACTGACATGTAAATAGTTAAAGGACCCATCATCACCTGAGCATTGCCATAGGGCACATTCTGACAGTTGTTCTTGATATCACTCTTACAAGCCTCATACAGCTCTGGTTCCAGTCGAATATCCTCCGTCTGTAAGATAAGGAGACCCAGGAAAACAAGCCCTTAGCCAAGACTCCAGGAGAAAGTCAGTTAGTGGTTTTATCCAGGAGCTACAGCATAGTAACCATAGCAGACAATGGAGGCACTGGAGTACCACAAAGAGAATGATCAGGGTTGAAAAGTCCCAGTTGTCACATGTCGAGGTACAACCTTGGATGCATACCCCACTCTGGGTGCTGCTCTCTGGCTACCTTTCCTCGTCACACTGACAAGATCTGGCTCTCGGGTCAGTCCCAAATGTACAGTCGCCATAAGCTTCATTCTCACACTTACCTAATTATATGATCTGGGCAAGTGGTGAAAGCCAGTGAAAGTCAGTTTGCAAATCCCTGCAGCAGACCAAGGCATGGGCCTGTCTTCCAGCCGCCGAGGGGTTAGAGCAAAATTCTAGTTTACACTGCTTCATTGAAGCAGCTATTTTGCATTTAAACAGCAGTCTCAGAGAATGCTAACCACGAGTGAAGTTTCCCTTTCTCCCTCTACAAGCGCAGGGTTGCTCTGCACCCCTCACAATTCATCCCTTTCCCTCCACACCAGGGTCCAAGATAGCCAACATCCTTCTGATTGAAGACGAAAGGCCAGAAGACTGGGAACCCATCCTGGCGTGCTCTTTCATTTAAGGTGCTGCCAGGCATTCGTTTCTCCCCTTGACCCACAGACTGAGCATGTTGGGGCTGCTCAGCCAGAGTCACCACTTACACTCAATAAGATAAGGGGAACGTCTTGTGGTGCTATTACTGTAAATACGGCCAATGCCAGAGAACTAGGAGACAGCCTGGTCTAGAGAAACAAACAGCCTGGTCTAGAAAAACAATCCTTGCTCAGCCAACAACTCACGAGGTGGCCTTGGAGAAGTCCCTTCATTTCTATGCCTCAACTTCCCCATCTGTAAAGTGGCTCACACGTTCCTCATGGGGACTCTGGGAAGTCAGCGGCCACGTACTGCCATCTAACTGCTGAGTGTTGAGAGCGAGGCTCAGGCAGACAGCGTGAGGAACACTGAGTCATCGCTCTGAGTCTGAAAGGCAACTGACTTGGATGTGTTGCTTTAGAAGTTGTCCCTTTCGGCAATCCCAGCAGAAGTGGGTTGGCTGGATCTCATCAGCTCAATTCCCGCAGGAACAGCATAAAAGAAGCCCAAGAGCCACAGACACACTTACCATCTCTAGCTCCTCCACGCGCAGCTGTTTGCGGCACTTCAGAGAGACCCTCTGCTCCCTGGCATCCTGCAGCGTGTCATTGCGCACCGTAGTGCTTAGGCAGATCACCACGTCCACCCTGCAGACAAGGAAACAGATCCCTACTGATACCTAGGCCAACTCATCTCCTGGCTGTGTGCACCAGGCCAAAGGGTGGTGCTGGACAACACGTCCCCACAAACCAGGGTAGCTTAGCAGCCTAGGGCCCAGGAACACCACACCAGCACAAAGGGCTAGTGCATTTGATCAGAAGGCAGAGCCAGCCCAGGCATGATCAGAGAAGGGTGCAAATGGACGGCAGATTAAAATAGCCAGTCTGAGGAGGTCTAACCCTGAATCCAGGCTCAGCAGTTTGGTTCTGTACAGGACACTGTAAGCGCAAGCACAGGGGGACTTGTGTACAATCCCCCTCAAACCTTGCGACTTGTGCTTCCAAATCACATAAGCGCTTTCAAAATCCCATTCTTAATCCCAGGGACGTGAGGCGCCAAAGTAAGCCCAAGAGTCCTAGAGAAAGAGTGTCTTCGCCAACTGCCCTATGCTGCACAGGGCAAGAGAAACCTGAGCTTGTGTTCCAAGTGCTATTTTATCAGTGACTGGTAGCAAGCCATATTAGGCTTGTTACACTTTGCTCTTCCACAGAGGACAAGACTGCTGGACATTTGTGGAGCTTCTCCCTTCATCAGCTGATCAACACGGATCCTACATGCCAGGAGTGGCACAAGACAACGGGGGGTGTAAATGCCTTAAAAGTCTGGGGAATCTAAATTGCTATTAACATAGCAAAAATCGAGTGTGGTTTTCCAAGGCAGCGCTATCCTTATGGCCCCTGAGAGCAGCAGCATTAGACATTGCAACTAAGGCAGAAGTAGTATTTTCCCAAAGAAGAACCTTCCCCTCTCAAATGCTGACTGCATACATTTGAGCAAAGGCTAACAGGAGGGACAGCTGTTCCTGAGGCAGGGGAACACTGTGGCAGCAGAGGCAAAGCAATGTCCATGGAGGACTTCGTGTTTCCAGCCACTCGGGGCTACATACTTTTTTTTGATGTTGGGGCAGAGTTTCAGCACATCCTCCTTGCAAGCCATTTTAAATTTGTAGGAGAACCTGAAATCCTTCATTTGCACCTAGGAGAACAAGAAGCAGAAATTAAGCATCTCTCAGACTGAGAGGAGACACTAGACTTGCTTACAACAGTGCAACCCACAGCACCTGAAATGCCATGTTCGACTAAGGCAGAACCAATATCCATGTTGTGTACCTGACAATTCTGCTGACCTGGAGCATGGCCTCCTCCTCCCCCACCCCTCACCAATTTCTCCTTCCTCTTCCCCCCAAGCCTCAGACAACGTAAGCCACACTCTCGAGGCATCCTTGCTACAAAGGTGTCTCAAGGAGCGACAGGCTCAGAAGAGCAACTTCACAATGCTCCTCGACAAGAGCAGTGGCAGGCTCAAGCCTTCCTGAGGCAGCTGCTCCTGATGACAGCTCATCACCAGCTGTGCCAGATCACGATCCAGAAACAGGCCAGAGCTGCACGGCTGGAGGTTGTGCAGAGGGCAAGGAAAAGGGAGAGCTGACTTTCAACCACCACAAAGGCCCAAGAGGCTTCAGGAACCCAAGTATTCCATGCAGAGCCCGTGCAGGGTTTCAGGAGGACGTGGAAGCACCCTGGGGTATTAGCAGCAGCAGCAGGAGGTGGGCCCACCCCTGCGCTCACCAGTGCCGGCAGGAAGCTGAGTGACCCAGCCCTAGCCTGCTCCACTGGCTCCCTGCATCACCTAGGGGAAGAGACTTAAGAGAAGGGGAGGGATGGGGGCAGAGCCCGGAGAAAGAAAGGGGTTGTCCCAGGCCCTGCATCCCCTGGAATTGCAGTGTGCTCAACTGCAGAACCTGGCCCCAGTATCTCCACTGTCTTTGCTTACAAGGTAAGTTTCTACCCCTTACAGGTAGGGTGGTCACCTCAAACACCTACTACTTGCCAACTACTGCCCTGCCAAGAGCTCAGAGGTGAGTGTGGCCCTGGTCACCTACCTGGGAACAGGGACTCTGGGCACCCCCGAGTTATTTTTGCTAGACAGCATGGCAGCCAGATGTGCACACTGGAAAGCTAGACTGCCTAGAGAACAGAGTAGGAGCCAAAGCCAAGGGCACTGAAAAGAATCCCTGCAGAAGCTGCCCACTTCCTTGTCACGCACAGGAATTCCAGGCTGCTCAGACAACAGCTAACTGCTGAACAACACAGAAAAACATCCACCCAAACCACTGCTGAAAGTAATCCACACCGGACCTGGCCTCGAGGGGCGGGGGCATCACAGGGATTAGCACTCACATCCAAAAGTGAACATTGCTGGCAAGACGTATATTGATGTGAAAGGATGGCTCAGACTTACGAACTGAATTCGCAACAGCTGCTCTGGGTTGTGGCTCTTGAAGGGGGGACCCAACGGTCCCTGGCAAAGTGAGATGGTATAAGGGGTACGGTGTGAGAAGGCAAGTAATTGCTCACCAGCTGGAAATGAGTGACTCCAATGGCACACTTCTCATTCATCTCCTTCTGGTGCTTGTTCTGAATCAAACACTCCATCAAGTCCCCAGAGTCTATCTGGTTATCAGCCATCTCCTGCGGAAATAGGAAGGGGCATGGTGCTAACCCACTTCAGAAATTTTTGTGCAAGAATTAATATGAATCCCTCTGTAGATACTTAGATATCCAACAGTGGAAAGAGGCGCGCGCATGCACGCGCACACGCACACGCGCGCGCACACACACACACACACACACACAGAACTAACAGCTGTGTGGCCACCTGCTTATCCTAAACTGTGACTAATAGATACCACAATAATGCAGTGCAGCTGAGAGCCACAAGAGCCTCAGGAAGGGAGCAGAGCCACAGGGGGAGTCTGCTACTGTGGAACTGGGGTTCTGACCCAAAATAAACACAGTGGCATTTGAATGACAGGGCCTTGTTCCTTGGCTCCCGGGACAAGGAATTGCAGAACAGCAGACACCCTGGATGAAATTAAAAGCCTTTGGATTCAGCTGGCTATTAGCTACATAATTCAGTCATCTTGCCTGCTTTTTTTTTTTTTTTGCTCTGAACAATTGTCCTGGGGCTCAGAGGTATGTTTTTATGGAACCCCTATATCCACAAATGGCTAGCTAGTCCTAGCTCAATAAATTACTGCAAGGCAATATATCCCAGAGTGCAGTTCTGACATCACAAACTGGGTTTGGGTGGTCTCTCAGCTTTTGTCCTTCAACAACACACATGCAAGGCACACACGCATCACTAACTACAGCCATTTATATTAGCATTCAGTCTGGCACCTGGGTCTGGTACTTCCAATTATGCTTGAACAATGAAGATTCTAACCTTGCCCGCACACTCCTCATTTCCCTGGGGCGCCCCGACTATCGCAAGAACTTACGTGGCAGAAAGTCTGAATGATGGGCTCGCACGCTCTCATCAGCAAGGCTTCAATCTGAATATCCTGCAGAAGTGACAGGCAATGCTCAGCTCCCGTAACAACCGCACAGCCAACCACACAGCCATAAGGGGAAGACGCTGTTCATGCTTTAAAAGGTGCTGAAACCTGTGCTCCAAGCCGAGCTCTCCACCTGAGTTTCTGCTATTTTGTTCAGATGAAATCCAGACAGCCTTGCCCTTTGGCACTTGCAGTCACACTGCGCCCCCCCAGCCAAGTGTGCGGGAGAAGCCCCACCCACCCATCTAGATCAGCCAGTGCAGTCTTGCTAGGAGGAACTCATTCCAGATGCTGTTACAGCTGCACTGAGCTGCACCTTAGTGGCGGTTTTCAACAACATGGGCTGGAAGCAACAGCCCTGAGAGCAGAGAGCTTGTCAGGTATGAAACCGAGCCAATGGCGAGCTGCAAGGCACTCAGGGAATATCTGGGCTGCTGCTGACGCCACATGCTCTCCCCAGCATGCAGGACCCAACGCTGCTGCCAGTCAATCACCAGACAGGTGCTTCTGCACTTGCTTTTGGACAAAGACCAAAATCTGAGCTGCTGAGCACACCTGGGCCATTTGAGGTCTCACATTCCTTTCTGCAAAAGGACAGGTGTGCTGGCCCTAGCACCCTCTCCACTTGCGCTGTGGCACTGCATACAGCCCACTGCAAATCCCCAGGTGATGGCTGCTCCTGGAGTTGGGGCTCTTGCTGTCCCAAGGGGGTCTTTCAGGGTTATAACTGTCCCCCAGGCTTGCTGCCCTGCCCTCCCCATCCATGGTCATTTGGGATCACAGCCCTCCCTTTCCATCTGAGGAGATGCACTCTCATTCCAGGCACGCCCCATGGTCCTGACAACCACGGCCTGACCTTGCTTTAAGGGAGGAGAAGAGGAAGCTGCCTGCCGCACAGGATCCTAGCTCCTACCGTTCAGGAGTTCTCAGAGACGGGCAATGTCTCAGACCCGCAAACTGCTCACCTCAGACTCCAGCTCAGTGAGGTTTCCTACAATGTCTCTGCAATCCACCACCAAGTCATCAAGATGGTCCTGGAGGCATTCAAGTTCCTACAGAGAAACAAGTCATCTTAATGTGTGACGAGATTCTAAAAACTCAGAGCCTGTGCCAGAGAAATGAGGATACATACAACAGCTCAGCAAGCAAAGGATCCCTGACAGCCACACTGCCCTATCTGTGCTGGCTGGCTGAGAATTAAACACTGCCTCAGCAAAGTCCCAGTTGTTCAGGTCAACTCAGAGTTGCAAGATTACCAAGGTGCTGTGCTAGACAGACTCCTAGACTTTAAGGTCAGAAGGGACCATTATGATCATCTAGTCTGACCCCCTGCACAATGCAGGCCACAGAATCTCACCCACCCTCTCCTAGAATAATCCTCTCACCTATATCTTAGATACTGAAGCCTTCAAATACTCTGAAGACCCCAAGATGCAGAGAATCCTCCAGCTGTGATCTGTACCCCATGCTACAGAGGAAGGCGAAAAACCTCCAGGGCCTCTGCCAATCTACCCTGGAGGAAAATTCCTTCCCAACCCCAAATATGGCGATCAGCTAAACCCTGAGCATGTGGGCAAGACTCACCAGCCAGACACCCAGAAAGTTCTCTATAGTAACTCCTATCATCCATCCATTGACCTATTTACCTCTGATAATGAATGGTCAATTAGTTACCAAGATCCTGTTATCTCATCAAACCATCCCCTTCATAAACCCATCTAGTTTAATCTTGAAGCCAGATAGATATTTTTTGAGAAAGTAACAGATTTTTTTAGATTAAGGGCTTTAGCTATAGAATATTTCAAAAATTAGTCTTGTGGTGCTAGTGCACTTTTCTGTGTGGTTTTCTTTTCCACTTGCCTTCCTGGGGATGAGATTATACAAAAATGAACCAGGAAAATCTTTAATGTTTAAAATTTCCTGCTCTTTTGATGCTTGCAGTAACCATCTGGTGGCTTCCCTGGGTCAGAAGCGCTGGGGCTGCTGGTCTTTGCGTTTTATAGATAGGCTAAGCTGAGACACACAAAGAAAGCAGTTTGCACAAGCGGACACAGTACAACTCAAACTTCCAACCTCCCAGCCCTTTGCCAGTCTAGGCCACACTGCCTCAACACAGGCAATGAGCTAGTTGAAAGTGATGAAAAATGTTTATTTTGATCTATGGATTTTCCACTACCCACAAGATACAAGTTTTGTCTTTTCAATGGTAATGGTCCTGAATCCAAACAACATTTCTGAGTATTAGATATTTTACATTTTTCTGCTTTAAAGAAAAAACATTTCTGGATGAAAATGAGCCTCCTTCCACTCAGTCTTATTTTTAAGTGGAAAAACTTTTTTTTTTTAAGCTAACCACATTTAGAACAAAATGCAATAAACTGCATCTGAATGTTCAAATTTAGTTTCAATTTCTTGCATGCATCAAGTCAGACACTACTAGGAATGCCATGCTAGACTGGACCTCCACATGCAGGGATATTTTGTCTGATGGGATGCTCTTTGCTGAGTGGGATGAACCTCCCAAATGGGGAGCTGGAACAATTTGCTCAGTGTGGGTGCCAGGAGCCATCAAACCAGGCTCTAAACTCTGTCTAGGATGGAAATTGCTTTATGCCAGGAAGCGACACCTCTCCCTCCACACACTACCAAAATCTACCAGTGAGGAACACTTAAAAATATGAGCGATGTGCTCTCCTTAGCACACACTAAGTAACAGCTCTCTCCCCAGAGCTATGCTAGTGCACAAATGATTAAATAGAAGAGAACTCTCTGTTGGAGTCTAGCTAAAGAGCAGCAGATGTTAATTTCAGCTCTTTTCAAACCCAGGAAACCTGTCAATATTTGCCAAGCGGAAATGGGACAACGTTTGTGGGGAAAATAAATGTCAAGCTTGTAACAGGATATTGCAAATATGAGTTGAAATAAAAGATAAGCTGCTGCTTCAGAGGAGAGCCCAGGGTGTTAACTATCATCTCATATTAGGCATTCCGATCTCTTCTACAAGGCAACTTCCAAGCTGTGGAGCTTCCTTTTCCAAGACAGACATTACAACCCAGGTCTATTTGTCTACTCTACGTTTGATTTCTCACCATGTGCCTGGGGGATTTAGAGACAATCAACATTTGTAAGCTCGGAACATAAAGACTCAAGACCTGTCAGCAGGGTTTCCTTCCTCCCCACACCAAAAGGCATTTGTAGTGAGAGTGATAGCCATGCACAGTACCTGTCCCGTCTCTGTTTTTTCACTGCACCATTTCCCCAGGTCAATCATGCACTTGTCCTGGAGGGTGGGATCCAGCTTCACGTCCATTGCACGCTGGTGAAGGATTCGCTGCACTTCTGCTCTGCACTCACGTGACAGCTGCACAGGGAGCACAGAGAGGGTTAAAAGGCACAGACAGATGTGCAGCTGCGCCCTGCCAAGTGATCTGTTCAGTTACTAAGATGGATGCGCCATGGGGAGTGACAGGAAATTTCTCTTCTTCCTAACCTGTGGTGACAGTAAATCATTCTCTGTAGCTCAGAGAGCATTAGCTCCATGATAAATTGGCCTCTACCAGCCAGTGGCCTGAACTCCAAAGGGGGAGCCTCAATTCCAGCCTTCCTCATGGCTTGGAGAACACTCTTCCTTAGGGATGGATACAGGGGTCCATGATCTTGTGGCATGGAGTAGCCAACAACAAATCCTGTACTGAAAGCTGAATGGGCCTCCGTGTTGGCCAAAAGGACCCTGCTGCCTTACACGTGACAAGAGGTCTGTTATTCTAGAGGACACTCTGAATCTGGAGACGCCCATAACTCAGTTTATGACAGGCAGTCCATATCCTTGCCCAACGTGTCCTGCCACTTCCTCTGTGTTGCTCTCAAGACTGAAGTAGAGTTGCTCACTGAGGAAGGGCGCAGGACAGCCACAGCAGGCGGTGATACTGGTTAGGACTGAGGACTGGAAGAGCAGGATATGCTGCAACTCAGGTACAAGATGCACTGGCAGAGTTATACCTGACAGGCATGGAGTGCTGGAAGTTTCACACCACGTGGTGAGTGGTACTTACTGGAAATTAGGGAAGGACCAGGTAGGATATGTATATAGGTAACTACTGCACCAAAGCGTGACATACAGCTCTACTTACTGACACTAAATTGCAAAACGACACACCTGCTTCCCACAGATACAGACCTTCTCCCCTCAACTGTTAGATCATTTGCAGTGGGCCTGGATTCCTGGGGTTAGCACTCACACAATGCACTACGATGAAGAGCCCAGCTCATGGCACCAGAAGCTGAACTGGAAACCACTGAATGAAAGATTCCCTCCCTACAAGGAAGGAACTTCTGATTCATATTTGACCTCTCCATCATAAAGCAATTTACATGAGGCTCTAGAGTATTATTTTGGAAGCAAGACCGTTGCATAATCCCACCCCAGCTCTCTGGAGCTGCACCCTACAGTGCAACAACCAAAGCAGCCGAAGGACCTTTGAGGTCCCAAGAGGCTCAGTCCCCCAAAGACACTAGAGGGCAGCAAACGGCTTAGCCCAATGAACAGCTGTCAGACGTTTATCATGGCACATTCCCAAAGAGGCAGTGCAGCGAGTCAAATCTTCACTGTGTTCTAGTTGTAAGTTGTACTGGGAAATGCATGAAGGTTGCTGCCACGCGGGGTTCAAAGTGTAGTGTGTGTCGTCACTACAGAGACCTTCTTAATAGATCGTGTAAACCAAAGCAAGTTGCTCTGAGCAGTCAGATCCCAGTTTGAGAACAGCCCAGCATTTACGATAGAAGGATTTTTTGTATAGAAGAAATTTGACAGCTGAGCTGGCTGGAGCCTATGGCAGTCACGTGATTTGCTAGAGGCTTTTACATAGTGCCTATGCACACAGTGAGCACTGGGCTCTCGGGTCTCAACACTAATTCAACTCCTTGAACAAATGCCTCAAGATGGCAACTCCACTGGTGAGGCACTGAGTTTTGCCTCTTTCCACTGCAGACATGTGCATGGAGGAACACTGCCGGTAAGGATCTCTGCGCTGTGGCAGTAAATAACCAAAGCAACTGCCTTGTCTAGCTAGTTTTACTGTGTCAGTGTGGCATGACAGGCTACCGACGCGCAGCCACCTCCAACAGATGGCGAGAATGAGTGCGTACCCTCCTTCCCTGCTCCTCTGTGCGGTAGGCATGTCGATACAAGCAGGAGAAGACAGCCCCTGTAGGCATCAGGTCACTGGTACTCTCATTCCAGCCATGTGTGTGACAGAGTCGAGACGCGTCGCCCTGACATTTGCGGTAAAGGACTGGATCCAATCTGGAGAAGACAAAAAGAAGTCATCATCACCACAGCACTCTGCACCCCTCGGCAGCTCCCAAATGCTTTATCCACGTTCATGTACAGAACCCACAGAAAGGTTCATGAAGTGGACAGATCCACTCTGAAGCAGGAGTACTTTGTAACTGCCACACGATAGAACAGTCTGGAATCAAAGTCCTTACTCTTGCAACAAGAGTTCTGGCATCACTGATCTCTACAGACCTGACTGTATACCATCTGCCCCAACTGACCCCTCCAGCAGCACAGGCTCCCCTACCACGCAAGGAGGTTGCTCTAGTACTGACTTGTAAAGAAGATTCACTGAACCAATCAACTACATCACTTCCAGAAGCGCCTGTTTCCCCACAAGATCTCCGATCCCGATCCAACGAGGCTGACATTGTGCACTGAGCAAAGTCGGAGAAAATCAGCTCCTGGGGTGGCCAGCAGGCCAAGCAAAGCCAGGACACACTAGACTTGCTTAAAGAGCTTCTCCAGCTCCAAAGTACCATTATTTCCATCTTGAAGTCAGTCAGGTTTTCAGGAAGCAGATTTGGTTCCAGTTAACCACAGTCAGTTCTGATTTGTGGTGGCAGGGCTGAGGGAGGCCCAGTGTCCCTGCTTTGCGGGCATGGCATGGGCTCCACTGAGGAAATGTTTAGCCATTGCACCAAAATGAGGGATTGGCGGGTGAGCCGTCTGGAATGGAAATGCAGTGAGCTTTAGTGGTGAGGGTTACAAATAGCCTCAGGCTTTCAAGGCATTTCGGAAGGGCAGGGAGGAGAGCTACAAACTAAACAGTTCTGCAAACACTTGCTTTTAAGAAGCAGTAAGAAAAATAAATCATGCAAGGCTTCCATGCTGCCGGCCCGCCCAGGGAATTACACTGCCCTTTCATTAGCCTGCTCACAGAACGGTGTGAGCAACACGAAAGGCTGGGCACCATCTGTCCACTTAGGGCGTGAGTTGGAATGGACTTTGTTCAAACAGCATGAGGGTCAAATACAGGTTAGTTAACAAAAGGAGTTAATCAAGCAGCTTGGTTCAAACGAGTAAATCCTTCCTGGAAGTAGGAACGTAAAATCCCGTTTCATAGGTTAACTGCTGCAGACAGAGGCTGTTCCGGATTGGCCCGTGACAGAGGCTGCACCAACCCAACCAGAGCAGCCTCTTTCTGTGGTGGGTCAGGAGCAGCCCTCTGCCCCCGGCAGGCAGATAGCTGCTCTGGCCCCCACCTACTAACCAGAACTGGTGAGCAGCACTCACTAAGGTTAACCTTTCACACCCTGAGCTGGAAGTGTGGCCCAAGCAAAGAATGCAGCCACCAAGGAAGGTAGGGAAGGAAGAGACAATTCAATGTGTCTGACTGGAGACACTCTGGCCAAATAAACAACTCCAAAAAGAATTGCACCTAGTCCACACTGGCTGGAAAGCCTTGGCTCCAGGGATTTGGAGGGATGAGACAAGGCAGGAATGGTGGCAAAGAGGCAGCCATGTTAGTCTGCTTCAGAGTCCAGCGGCACCTTACAGACTAACAAGTTGATGCCCTAACAACATTGTTAGACTAAGGTGCCTCCAGACTCCTTGTTACGGCAGGAAAGGCAGCACTGCACACTCCACAGAGAACAGGACACTCTTACAAAACAGTGAACCCTCTCTACTGAGTAGCAAGGTTTTGAAAGGAGCACCCACCCCTCGCTACTCAAGAGCATTCCCTCCCAAGTGCATGGGGTCCGAAACATGGTAAGGAACAGCGTGCAGTTCTGTGCACGCTAAGCCTCTGCTCCAACTAAGGACACCGTGGTGGGAAAGCTGAGCCTCTAGCTCAACAGAGGCAGGAGGTCCCTCAGCAGCTCTGGCTTCCTTTGCACTGGACAAGGAGATGAGGAGCCAAGTTTCCAGGGCAGAAACATGCTGGTCAGTCGGGTGTCACTTCCCTTGCTGAGCTATGGAAAGCGCCCGGGGCTGCTTACCTGGCACAGCTGATGTGCCTAACCCTCTGTTTCCCAATACTCACTTCCAATCCCGAGAAATAAAGTACTGCAGCTCCAGCAGCCGGTGTTCACAGTCCTCCACCATCTTCTCCGTGTACAAGTGTTCCATGAGGCACGACAGGATCCTGAGCAGGGCCAAGCATCGAGAGAGAAGAAAATAAGAGGGGCCATGCTATGACCACGTATCAGTTACTGCACTGATTCCACACGCAGCTGATCTGCCTTTCCATAGACTCATTTTGGCTAGTAAGAGGTGCAAACCACACTGTAAAGGGTTAAAATAGTTATACTCCCATGTGTGCGGCATTAAATCCCACAGTCTGTATGAACTAGATTCAGCTGTGCTGATGACAGTTAAATTCAGCAAGAGCATCACATTATATCAGTGGTACCCAACCTTTTGGGGCTGACAGGCGCCCAGGGCGCAAGAATGGCTCAGGCCGGCCAGGCACCGCGTTGGGGACCACTGCATTATGTATTTGGCTCAGAAGGTATAAATAAGACACTTGTCTCTCCATTTTGGATTTCCTTCTCTCTCAAAAACCTGTTGAAACTTTTACTGCATTCCTCAGACAACTGACACCGAAGGTTTGTGTAATGACAGAACATGGCACATCAAATGATAGAAGTTCAAACTGCAATGGCTAAATCTTGTTAATGCTATGATGGGCCTCTGACAAAAATTCAGCATGATCTACCACAAGAGCTGCATACAGCCTGGGCCTCACTTCTAGGTGCTGTATAAATTGTGGTACCCGTGCCAGATTTTGTGGGAGTTTGTTTGGCTGGTTAGTATCTATTTTGGTCACTCAAGTGAACACGGCACACACACAGTAGTGACAGTAAAGCCCACTGGGATTATGAAATAGCCACCTACATTGGATCTCCAGATCGTATGTGTTTGCAGGCTGTCTGTATCACGGATTCGCAAGCCTCATTCAAAGCTCTGTCAATGCGATAATCTGCACCAGGGTCAGTCTCTTGAATCAGTGTTTGAAGCTGGAAGAGGAATTAGAGAGGAAGATAGCTTCGCCACAATGCTAGCTGTGCTGGAACAGACCCCACACCCATGTGACGGCTACTCATGTCAGCAACTGATGATGCACACCGCTTGGGAGAGGCAGTCTTTTCACTCACTCCCAAGGAAAATACCCAAATCAGTGCGCCTGAGTAATCTTCAACCAAAACACTTGCCAAAAAAAATAATAATAATCAACCGTTTCTAATGGAACAGCAACTGAAGGCTCTGCACAGCGAACCATGGACAGCTCTTACTCCACGGCTCTGTGAAGTGGAATTTCTGCTTATTATTTGGAAACCTCAAGCCATTTGAACAGTGATGATGGGGCATGTGCTCATACAGTATGAATATTTGACTCAAAACTCTGTTCATAAAACCATCATTCCCATCTGGAAGGGCTTTTAGAGCAAATTTCTGGTTCTCAGCATTTGAGAGGGCACCCACTAATTGCAAGGAGATGGAACTTGAAACTCTAACGTGTAAAGAAGCCAAGACCCAAAATATATATTTGGGGCTTCTAGTCTTGGACATCCAAGCTAGGAAGGGCTAGTCCACAGGTCTAGTCCACTGCAGGGTTATACACAATTAACTTACAACCTAATTTTTAGTGAATTTAAACTGGAATAGGCAGAGATTTCACATGTAGCCATTTCAAGATGTAGTTCAACAACCGATTTAACAGTGGGAGAAGGATCAATTCTGAACATCTGATCGGACCAGCAGACTAACCCCGTAAGATGGGGGTGAAACATGGGCTAGTGGCATAGCACAGTCCTGAGTTAGAAGAGACGGATTTCGTCATCAGCTCAACACACAGTTTTCTTCAGAGGGACATTTGTTTATGTCACTGCATAGAAGAGCTCATTTAAGATGAACAGCAAAGCAGAGCCCTGAGACCCGGCCATGACGGGACCAGACGACAAGCATTTGGTTCAGGTCAGGTGGGCAAACAACCTGACCTCCTTGGGGTCAGGTCTCTTCCTCTCACCCCCGGGATGGGCCCCACTCCTGCCACACAATCACAGAGCCTCTCGCTCCATGCATGCAATGCAACAGGGGGCAGGGCTGGCAGGACAGGCACGTGCTGTATAGACACACAAGGTGGGAGACGTAATCTCTCTTACTGGGCCAGCTTCTACCAGAGAGAGACAAGCTTTCAAGCCCCACAGCACTGGAGCACAGTCATCCACCATCTATGAAGTCTCCCTCATGCAGCCAATGAAATGGTCATGTGCAAATCAGTTGTTGAGAAGGCCAATAATTGGCTGTTACACTCTCAGCATGGCGCAGATACGTGCCTTGCTGATGCATGGGTGTAATTCGCAAAGCTGAATGGCTGAGAACTTAACATTGGACGGTGGCAGGCTCTGTATCCCAGTGGTGGTGGCACCTGATGGTACTCTGAACAAAAGAGCTTTCAGCCATCCTCATAACTGTTCCCATCACTTCCTGCCGACCCAACAAACATTCTACACTTCAGAGTGACCGCCCTAGAGTCAGTCTATAGATATCCAGCCCGAAGCACCCTAAGTGTTTCACATGCCTTTGTGCGTGAGGAGAGGACAGGAAAGCAGGAAGGGTGTGGGACTTTTGCTGGACCACAGTTTGTAAACCCCTGGGGATCCACAGGGTAGAATTTCCAAAGGGGTCTGCACCTTCATTCCAATTTTAAGGCTCCACGAGTGAAGACTGAAAACCACTGGTCCAGTATCTTTCATGGCCCAACGTCAGGCTGATGCTGTCTGAGGCCTACGTGACTTTGATATTAACACTGCAGCTTGATCGTTTGGAGAAGCAACCGTTCAGTAATGTAAAGCATTTCTCCTTTGCTATGAATAGGCTTTATGGCCCCTATGGCAGCGGGCTTTTCCATTTGACCCTTGCCAGACTGGGTGGTGGTGGTGGGTATTTTGAGGAGCATCGTTGACAAAATGGAAGGGAATTTGAAGTGAGGTAGCTTGTGCAGAGAGCCTTTGTATTTAATATGACTTATTGTGCCTGCCAGGCAGGGCTTTTCTTTTTTGAATTGCCTACCTCCTTAGACGCTGCAACCAAGAGAATTCACTTCTAGCCAGGAACAGGCTATTGGCGATCTTGTGTGTGTTCAGAAATTCCAGTTTTCAGGTTAAATTGTTTCTCAGGATAAAGTTAGCTTGTCTGAAGAAGGAAACCAGCAAATCTGTCTAGCTCCTGGCCATCCAGTCTCTGGCTGCTGTTTCAGTGAGTAGTGGCGTGGGGGCAAGAGCGAGGGGCGCCCGAGGCTGTATACAGAATCCCCTCTTGCGCTCTTCAGGAGAGAGGTCAACCCGAGCCAGAAAGTGTCATTTTCCATCCTTTCCCCGCCAAATCGGAGTCAGCCTCATCGGCACAGGAGCAAATGAGCACTAGGCCTGGGGCCTGTTCCTACCCAATTTGTAAGTTCTCAGACAGTTGGGGCTTGTTTTTGAGCGCACCACTTTGTGAATAACACCTGTGCACCAGCACGGCTGTTAGCAACTGGCTTTCCCATTAAAAGGGTCATAAGTCAAGATGTTCTATAGTTTCATAACGCCAACTCCGACACACGCACACGCAAAGATGAAATCAGTTGTCTGGGTCAGCGCGTATCAAGTCATTGTACAGACAAAGTCTCAGTGCACAGAGAACTCACTCAGGCTGTTGGCAAGTGGAACGAGCCAATTTCAGTAAGGATGGGGTGGGCAGGGCAGAAGAGATGTCCTGAATTACTAAGCCATCTGCCTAGGCCCTCAAGTTTTTCATTCGCTATTAATAGTCAGCAGCCCACATGTCCTCCTCAGAGGTACGTCCAAGATTTGATGTAACCCATGTTCCTGTTATGTCACAATTGGAACCAAATTCACTTTGTTCACTCTGGATGGCAGGAGTCAGGGGAGATGTGACCAGTTAACTGGTAAGCATCACCCCTACTGGGTGACGTTAATCAGTTCCATGGAAGGCCCCATGGAGGGCTGCCCCATAAGGGCTGGGAACCAGCAACAGCCATAGCCCGGGTCCAGAGCTGGGAGGCTCTGCCAGCAGCAGCAGCAGCAGCAGCAGCCGCCGCCGCCCCAGACACGGGGCCTGTTTATTTGGTTAACCATTTCAATGTCACGTTAGCCTAACATTTAACTAACTAATTGGGATTCTACATCTCTGAAGGTCACACTTCACTCTATATGCTTTTTTTAAGAATAAAACTGTTGGGCTTAAGATTGCTGAAAAGACACGGGACTCTCCCATCTGAGTCCCATGGTGCCATGAAGGAGAAGTTTGCTCTCACCTTTAACAGAGAAGCTCCACTGTGCACTTACCAGAGCACAGAGAACGAAATCAATGTTCCCACGTTAACATACAGGCTTTTGACTGCTAAGACAACATTGCTAAAAGCATGAGTAAAACCAGAACCACAATTGTATTTCCTTCATTTAGTCAGGTGGTGGGATTTGTAACAGCTGTGACTTCAGAGCCAGGCATTTCCTGGCAGCTAAATCATTAGGATCTTGTCATTTTTTAAAACCTAAGTAAAAGCAGTGATGGCTACTAACCCTGCTTCTGAGCGCCCTCTGCCTGATTGGGGTTGCTTTCCCTCTGTTTTTAAAGCTCCGCTCTCCATACATGACTGTGAGAGACAGATCTAGTCACAGGAGAAACTAACCACAGAGAGGAAACTGGGGAACTTCATACAACAGCAATATCTGTAAGTCATCCAAACAATTCATAATCCACCCTTTTGTTAATGTCTCTTGAAAGTCCTCAATTCCCCTACCCAGAAGTCACCACCCTCAAATTCGCCATGGCAACGCTTTCACCAGGCCAAATGACTGAAGCAAGTGGGCCAGGCTGGGCAAGGGACGGGTTGTTTCCTTTCAAGTCTGTTTGCCTGCACTGCCCAGCAGCACTTCAGAGGAGGCGACACTGCTTTCAAGTTTCCTTGTCACTTCAAATGCTGTGCTGGGAGCTCTCAACCAAATGCCAAACTATAAAGCAGCCCAGCCAAGGAAGCCGGAAAGGGGGAAGGAATGATTTGGTGAGAGGCAGTGAACAGGACAGTGTTCCCACAACTTCCCTGCTCATGTGACTTGCCCAGTGTCCATGGACAGCACTTTTTGTTCTCCCCCATGGCTAACTTTGGAGCCCCTCAGAATCTAAGAGCACAAAGACTGCTAAAGCCCTCGCTGCTGGGGGGGCTGACACACTCACAGGATTAACAAGAGCGGGGACCAAAGAAAATTCAGGCCAGAAAAGGTCAGGGAGAAACCTTGGGCAGGGCCTGGCACCTCTTCCAACCAAAGAGCCAAACTCCACCAAACCTCAGAGCAAGCACTCAAAGCTGTGCAGGAGTGCCCACTGGCATGGCTGCAAATATACACAGTAATATTACTGATAACTGACCCGATTAATAACAGCATCGATGAATCACTGCACCCACACACTTCAGTTAATGGGACTTCTGCTGCTAAGGATGTTAGGTATCGATTCATTTACTAGTTGAGTAGTCGACGGAATTCCCACCGACTAGCCGTTCAGGAAGGGCGCTTTAAGCACTCGCTTCCGGCTCAGGCTGCCCACCGGTGCGCTCGGAGCTGGGCGCTGCTTTCCCAGGGGAGCCAGGTTGTGGTGCTGCTCCAGAGCCGCTGCACAACAGCCGGCTTCGTCACTGGCAACCGCCCACCACATGGTGGCAGCCGGAGCTGGAGCCAGATTGCGGTGCGGCGGCTCAGGTGGCCGGGGTACACTCCAGCCCTGGCCCCCAGAGCTGCTGCACAGCAGCCCAGTCTCCAGCTCTGGCAGCCCCCAGCCATGCACTCAGGGTGCACCCCAGTCCCGGAGCAACCGCACCACAGCCGAGCTCCAGCAGCCACCCGCCATGTGGCCCTGGTTCCTGCCCAGCTCACCAGATAGTCACTCCAGTCCCACAAATGCTGACCCCCACCCACCTCCCTGGGTCCTAAGTCCTGAGAAGAGAAGTGGCCCAGAGAGGAGCTGAAGCTACTTCCCTGCGGCCTGGTGAGGGGGCCCAGGCCTGCCCCGACTCTGGGTCCCACCGCAGGCTACATCCCTTTACTAACTGCTGTTTCCTGAGGCCACACTACCCAAACTCTGCTCAGGGCGGACGTCTGAGTCCCTGCAGCCAGATTCCTTGATCCCATGGCTCCTGCCAGCAACTGAATCTGCTCAGTCCAGCAGCTCCTTTTAGGAGAGCCTGGAGACTCCAACCAGCTGCTCCTTGCAGCCTATGTGGATTGGCTACTTCCTCAGAGCTGCTCTAGGCAGCTTGGAGGACTCATCTTTTCTGCTCTTTCCAGAGGTGGCATGTGGTATAAGCTCTAGCAGGGGCCAGGGGGCCTCCCCGCCTCTTCAGAAGCCTGTGAGCGATGCTGTCAAATGAAGACACTCCAACTGTACAGGAGCACACAGCTCTCCGGACTCGGGTATGTAAGAGGATGGACTTTGGAAGGGCCCAGGCCAGAGCGACTACGGCACCCTGACCGTCCTGCTGGCTCTCCGCATTCCTGGGGTGGCCAGTGGAAGCCTTTTCCCCCGTGCGTGCCTGCTTGCACAGAAGCAGATGTTTGCTTTGTAACACCGATCAGTGAGGAGCTGGCCACAGCCTGGCAACACTCAGACAAGATCCTGCACGTCTGAGCAAATGCAAGATGAGCCGTGTTTCTTCTAGGCAAGTCACTGGCAGAGGAGGGCAAACCGGGAAAGGTGCACAGCAGATTAGGGATGTTCTCTATCGGGTACGTGAATAGTCGTGCAATCGCACCAACTCCTATCGGTTACTCGACTATTCTATAGTCCCGGAGGGCAGGGCCAGCCGCCAGGGCCACTCCAGTCCCACTCCCAGGGAACCCCTGCCACCTCGCGCTGCTGCCTCTATTAGTGAGAGCCAATCCGCAATGGGAGCCAGTTTAAAAACCAGCTTCCTCTGCAGACCAGCTGCCCCCCCCCCCTCGCAACCTCTGACAGAGGTAGCAGCATGGGGTGGCAGCAGCCCCTATCCACAGGGGGTCCAAGCTCCCCGCAGACAGAGGCTGCTGTGTGGGGAAGGGGGCGGAGGAGACAACTGCAAAGCAGCCTCTGTCCACGGGATGTCCCAGGCCACCGCGAACAGGCTGCTTCACAGCAGCCTCCCCTGCCCCTCACCCCACACTGCTGCCTCTGATAGAGGAGCTGGTGCTGGGGGGAGACCGGCTTTTAAGCTGACTACACCGTGCCTGGGGTGTGTGTAGTCGACTAGATTAAGGGATAAGCCCAGGCTTATCGGTTAATCATGTGGTCTGCACGCCAACAGCCCTACTGCAGACAGGCTAACGCTGATCTGCCTGCATCATTCCCGCAGCTGACGCAGCAGGGACGACTATCCCCTGTTCAGGTAGGTAATGCAGGTTGGCCCTCCCTGGTCTGGCACCCTAGAGACCTGACCGGGGAGTCATATCTGCCCTCCCCACCCGATCCTGGACCAGCTGCAGGTCCTGCCAGTCCCCCCTCCCCCCCCTGCCTGCCATGCCAAGCAGTCCCACTAGGGCAGGAGTGGCAAAAGCCTCTTAGTGGGCAGTCCAGGCCCCGCCCCCAGTGCATGGACTGGGAGGGGGAGGGGGCACAAGCCCTTCCAGCTGTTTCTATTTAAAGGGCTCCTGTCTTCCCCAGTCTTGCCTAGCAGCCATGGGGAAGGCACCAGACCTTTAAATAGAAAGAGCTGAGAGGGCTTGTGCCTCTGATACCCTAGCAAGGCGCTAGAGATGCAGGGAGCTGCGAGCCCTTTTAGTGCATCTGTTTAAAGGGCTGGCGCCTTCCCCGCGCCTGTCAGGAAGCGTTGCCTAGCAGCCACAGGACCACGAGAGCCCTGTAAGTGGAAACAGCCCAAAGGGCTCGCAGCTCCCCTGCCTCTAGCGCCTTGCTGGAGACACGTGATCCCATTCAACTGCTTCTCTTTAAAGGGCTCGCCTGCTGGGGGTGCACTGCCTGGCAGCCACCCGGCAGGCCAAGCCCTTTAAACAGAAGCAGTCAAAAGAGCTTGCAGCTCAGCTCCACTGGCCCATTGCCTGGGAGCTGCCTGGAGGCGCAAGCCCTTTCAGCTGCTTCTGTTCAAAGGGCTTGTGCCTGCGGGGCGGCTGCTGGACACAGGTTAGCAGCGGGGCCAGGAGCTGCAAGCTGTTCTATGGAATCTAAGCCTCCACCCCAGACAACACCAGGAGGCGGCTAGTCCCTGGCACCCCCCATCTGTTCAGGGGGTAGGGGACAGGGACCCCAGGCCAAGGAAAGCTCCCAGCAGGGTAGCTCTCAACTCCGGCCCTTCCACCTGAGGCCCCGCCCCTTATGGGTCAGCCAGCAGCCACTTCCGAAATTTGTGAAGTGGCCACTAGGGCGTGCTGGGCAGCACAGCTGCAGGGAACCAGGATCCCATCCCTGCAGGGCTTCTAAATACCTGCCCTCCCCAGGGCTCTCTGGGCCTGGAACATCTCTGGTCCTGCTGGGCCACAGCGGTTGTTGGACTAGAGTCCTGGTTCACAGAGGTTCAGCCTGTACACTGTGACCACACGGTCTGAAAATCTGAATGGTTTGCAGCTCCGGCAAGTCTGTAAAGACTCCACTCTCCATGTCTAAGGATCATCCGCTGTTTTCAGACCCTAGTGCTCTGTCACGCATGACATACACCAGACACAACACAGCAACAAGCGGCCAGGCTGGCACTGCACAGAGCACCTGGAGCTATCAGTCCCTGAAGAAAGGGCAGAGGCCACCCGTTCACCCCTGAGAGTGAGCTCAAACATCTCAACATCCACACTGACAGACCAAGAACCAGCCTCACAGGGATCCACCGCTCAGTGTGCAATTCTGCCCATACGGGGACAGGGCACTGCCCTAAGGAACTGAAAGGTGAGATTCTGCAGGGCACCGAAATATTAACTCCTGAGCTTCGGGAGACGCACCTGCTGGTGCCCCTGCCTCAGAGCTAGGGACAGTTCCACAGTACTGCGCTGCATCAGGCCAGCTGCGCAGATGCAGATGTGCCGTGCTGATGGGAGCACGCTCTCTAGTTAGCAGGACAGCTTCCGCTCTCACTGAGGTGGAATAATGGTGGTGGGAAAACAATGTGGATGACGCTTTAGGTCAAAGGAATGTATGTCACTGGGGGAGAGGGAGGGGTTTTCACACCCCGAGTGGTACAACTTGCATCAACGTAAGCGGTAGTGTAGGACTCCTGTGTCTCATACTCAAAGCATATGATCTAGAAGGAGGGACCAAGGCAATGTTTTCTTTTTAGAGAAGTGCTTTAACCGCCATCCACAGAAGAGCAAAAGCAGAAAGCTCAGTGTGGGGAGATACTCGAATGGGAGTTCGAGGCAGCCACTAACCACCAAAATATCATCCCGCATAGGGGGAAATAATGCAGCAATAAAGGAATCCAGACACGTAAGCGTGTATGTAGTTCCCTGGGAACACTGGCACCAGGTGTGTGTCACATGCTACTACTTGATAAGATGAAATTCCATTAGGAAGTTATTTCTGCACCAAATATCTACCCTCCCATCCCTCTACCCTTGTCCACCAAAACGGGGAAATTAACCATATTTCACATAATTAACATTTCGTTTCTTCCTGTTGCTTATTTTCTCCAGAGAACAGGCCACAGACCACTTGATTTATAGGCAGCCATTGCTCCCGAGTCAGCTCGCAACACAAAAATCGATGGTTGAATCAGAGAAGGGGTGGAAAGTCCCTACAGGCAGCCCAGGGACAAGCAGAGATTAGCCCCACATTCTTTCCTGGATGTTTGCCTTTTCCTAGTATCTTACGGTGCTTCCCTCCACGCTGTCACGAGAAAGTGATCTTAACCACTAAAAACCCTGCAGCGGGACTGACTTGCTCCTCAAGTGAAACCACCCTCTGACCTGCTGCCCAGTAACTGCACCGTGGGGAGGCACGCCGCATTTCTTATTAGCCACTGAATCTAACACCCTGCTGTTCACACCAACGCTGCAGCACACTCCTGGGCACCACAGGTACAAAATGAGCTTCAAGGTCTGTAAGCACTTCGCTGATGTGTCCGGTAACTTCAAGAGTCCAAAATAAACTTAAGAAAAGCTTTTATAGAACTTAAAATAAAATGTAACCAAGTGCTCCCACTCCTAGACTTGATATTATAAACAGAAGAAAATGATTTGGCCATAGGCACTTTGCAATGAGTTTATATTGGTATTGGGCTACAGTGACTTCCACCCTTCCAGGGTCACCAACACAAATGACAATAATGGTATTAAAAGTTTCGGGGGTAGCCGAGTTAGTCTAACAGGAAAAACTAAAAACAACAACAAATGGTCTGGTAGCACTTTCTAGACTAACAAAACATGTAGATGGGATCATGCGCTTTTGTAGGCACAGCCCCCTTCTTCAGATAACCGGCTTTTTTCATGTCTGGGTACTTTTTTGGTTCTGTCAATCTCTGTTTTCACTTCACAAGGTGAGTATTTCAGTTTTAAGAAAGTTCTATATAAATCCTGTGGTGTGTTTCTCTGTCTGTGGGACTGGAGCAAATCCGGTTGTATCTTAGTACCTTTAGTTATATACAATAGATTGAGAAATGAGTCTGGGAGGGAAGCTAGAGGCATGAAGTTAAGTGTAGCAGTCGGTAGGTTTACGGTTTAGGGTGATGGAAATTTGTCCATCATTTAATTGTACAGTAGCGTCAAGGAAATGGATTTCTTCTGCGGACTGATCCAGGCTGAGGTTGATGGTGGGGACATCTGAAGAAGAGGGCTATGCCCACGAAACCTCATGATACTATCTACAATAATGGTATTGTCATTACCACTGAAATTAGCAAGTTTAAAATTAAGTAGTAGAATTAATACGTTTGAAAACAGACACTAAGTAACATTCATGAGTTCAATTTATAGGATTACTGCCAAGTCAAATTGAGCCAAAATTAGGTTTAGAAAAATATTTATAAAACTTAAAGACAAAGAGAAAATTGCTATTTTCTTAACTTTTGGAGAAAAGTGAGCATTCCCTCAAATTCTTGCAACCCAAACTCAGCCACACTGGCGCGTATCTGACCTTAAGTAAGAAGCACCCGTCATTTCCATTGCTCAAGCTGGGAACTAACGCAGCATAGTGGAAAGTAAAACTGTGTCCTTTGCCAGAAATACAAAGGCTCTTCAAGTTTCCCAATGGTGTGTGTAGGAAAAGGCCAGGTCATCTCAAAGAACTACGGTCTCTGGAGATTACACAAGCAGCTGGAATTTTTTAAATGGAGTTAAAGAAACGAAATATTCCACTGGGATCTTAAAGCAAACTCATTCAACTGCTGCTGGATACTAAGTCAAGCCAGGCCGCGTCCATCAGAATCCTCACAGCAGCCTCCAAACCAGAGTAACAGCAGCCCCTGCACAGAGCGCACAGCGCGGGAGAGACTGACAGACAGATGGACTCCCCTTACCGCCTGCTGGCAGTTCAGGCCAACGTTGCCCTTCTCCCCACGCACAACTTTCATCAGGCAGTGCAGAGTGCGGCCCTTGCGATGCAGCCCAGAGCAATGGTGTTCAATCTCGCCTCGGCAGCTCAGGATGATTTCAGGGCTGAGGGAGAAGTCTTCCATTAGCATGCGCCGGTAATCCAGCATTTCCCCCTGGCACTCACTGCTCACCTGCCGACCTGCACCACGGAAAGGGAGATGAGAGTTAGTGCTAGTGCTTTGTGGGGGTCTTTCCGTGGGGGGAGGGTATTGGCAAGCAAGCATATCACACACACTTAAGCAGATGCAAAAGCCAGCATTCTGTGTAGCACCGAGGCAATAGAGAGAGTTACTGACACCACTCGATGGACCAGTGAACAGTTACTACTGACAGTCACGGTTAATATTCTGAATCAATAACAACGTAACTGCTGGGATTAGAAAGTGGTTATGTTATGAACAACTGTATACGGATATTCCAGTTTGAGCCCGTTCCGTTCTAGAGCAGCACTGGTACTGTCACTGAGTCCTCAATGGATTTCTTACCTTCTACTACAAGATCATCATCTAGGTCTTAGCACAGTTAAGCTATCAGTTTTACTGCAGACAGAAGCCACTTGTAGCATATTAAGTGCTGTTTACATAATTGGGCAAGATTATTCTGGCCAAATGATGAGTTATCGGTGCTATTTGGAGGAGAGGTTTCATGGGTGCCAGCAGAATCTTAGAGGGCCATGAAGTTCAGGCACATCACAGAAAGGACATGCCGGATTTCTAACCAATAAGCAATTACAGAAATTCAGCCGTAAAGAGATATGCTAATTAAGAACCTTCCTCAAATTCCCTTATGCCGGTTGACTCCAAAACAGAAACTGGAAATCCCTCAACTCCAATTGTTGCTAATTCCCAAGTCGTGCTTAAATTACACGGCTGGGTGTGAGAAGCAACGTTCCTTCGTAGCTAGAACGTGTGCACCTCTGGGCAAGGTATTGCATAAAATGTTGCAATAGCCAAGAGGAAGCTAAACATGCCACAGCAACTGCCTGCAGGGTTGAGGCAAACAGGGAAGCAACCAGCCCACACTTGCCCTGTAGCAGAAGAAAACACTACCGCTACAGTAAGAAGGTCTTTAAAAAACACACTCAAAATGTAATTACTCATTCAAGGTCAGAAATGTGAAGAGTTTGAGAAAGGACCCCCCCTTCCCTCTGGGCCACAAGCATTACAGCATCCCATCCTACAACTCCAGGGGCCACAAAAGAGAACACTGCTGCAGAACAGAGCAAACACCTCTATCACAAATTAAGAATGTGTAACATTGTGCACCGCTTGTACACAGTATTACAGCAGCTTTGCCAAGCTTGTGAGACATGGTCCTGCACGTTTGCTGTGCCTATGGGACAGATGGGTTTCAGGGCAGCCTTGACATTCATTACCTTTGCTTTCCTCATTTAAAGAGCATTAATGAACACTGTGCAACACCAGGATGCAGTGCACTCTGCTGAGCTATACACACATGTAGAGTCAGAAAATTCATCTACCTGCACAGCCTAGCTGAGGAGGAAGGGCAAGTTACAACAGGCAAACGAGTAAGCGAAGAGCTTTGGCATTCATGTTGTGAGCTGATCATAAATTAAGCTAGAGATTTCTCATATATACTAAGTATTTCATGTTTGCCATACAAACAAAGAGGAAAACCACTTAGGGTTTCAGATCCACAGCAACAATTTCTGTAGACTTAAGATATTTTACTGTCAAGGATTTTTCAAATATAGACTAGGAATCCAAACTTCAGACACCATCCTCCAATTAATCATAGAACCCTAAAGCTGGAAGAGCCCTCAGGAGGCATCGAGTCCAGCCCCCTGCCCAAGGCAGGACCAATCCCAACTAAATCAACCCAGCCAGGGCTTTGTCAAGCCAAGACTTAACCTCCAGGGATGGAGGTCTCACCCCCTCCCTAGGGAACCCATTCGCCTTCACACTGGAATCGTTGCAGGGTGTCAGAACGCCAATAAGCAATGATCTTCCACAAGCACACAAAGAGTTACAGGCCAGATTTCACTTCAAACTTCAGCTTATCGCCAGCGGCCTGATGCCCAAGAGACAACCAACCGATGGATGTGCTATCTGGAGGCACTTCCATTTGTCTTTGAGCTGGAGCTTGAAAACAGTGGATTCTGCTTAGCAGCAGCCTCTTGATATCCAGCAACGAAAACTGAAGTCCTCTCAAAATTGCCAGTAAGTACAAGGCTGGTTTGCAGGGCTACGACCAGGAAAGGAAGCACTTACCTAGCCTTTCCCTGGCTGCAACCACTCAAACCTGCTTAAATTACGTCCCAAACCTTCCTTCCCAACTGCAAACCAGCCTGTGGCCGAGGCCACGCGTCCAAAAATGTCAGTAAGCAACTGGTCTGCTGCCACCATCTGAACCCCATCAGCACTCGAGTCAATAAATAGATAGGCCCCTGGCAAAATGCTGTGCTTACGTGAAAGCTGCTAAAATTGGGATTTCTTGGAGTCAAGTTTCCAAAAAAAGCAAGTAAATCACAGTGCCCAAGACTAACCCTCTCACCTCTGTGCACTGCAGACTCGAGGCACATCAGCAGGTAGGAAAGCCGGGCTTCCCGGGACCGAGGAAGGTTCTCCACATTGCAGCGATACTTCTTCAGGTCACTTTTGCAGGACTTGGCCAACGAATAGCTGACTTTATAGTCCTGGGCAATCAGCTTCTGGCGGGTAGTGAGAGCATCGCGGCACTGAGGAAGATAAGGGTTAGAACAGGCGAGCTGTCAAGTAATACAGATCTACCAGCACAAGGCAAATGCTCAGCCAACTCTACTGAGGCACTCCCCCTTTAAGGCTTTCAAAGGTCCAATATAAGGACCTAAGGGGAATGTGGAGGGAAAGGAAGTAGCCCCAGTAATCACAGAACTGGCAGGGACCTCGAGAGGCATCAAGTCCAGTCCCCTGCCCTCACGGCAGGACCAAGCACTTCTAGATCAGTGTTTCTGAACCAGTAGTACGAGTGTCCTTGGGGGTACTCTAGAGAAGTCTGGGGCGTACGTCAACACAACTGAAATTTGGAGGAAACTGAATTTTGTTTTAAGTTTTACAGCGCTTTATTATTTTTGTACTTTTTACACCCAAAAATTTCATCGCCCGCCTGGCTACAATTAAGTTGTTTAAAGAAATGTGCTGCAATAGTTAAAAAAATGGTGTGTCTGAAAACTGTATGTCCTGGGGGGTACTTTAAAAAAAATGTAAGGGGTACTTTATAAAGAAAGGTTGAGAAACACTGAGCTAGACCATCCCCGACAGGTGTCTGTCCAACCTGCGCCTCAGTGTCTCCAGAGATGGAGATTCCACAACCCCCCTAGGCAACTTATCCCAGTGTTTCACCACCCTGGACAGGCAGGAAGTTTTTCAAATGTCCAGCCTAAACCTCCCTTGCTGCAGTTTAAGCCCATTGGTGCTGGGCCAGAAGCCTTACAGAGAGTGCAGGGCAAGAGTATCCTTTCCTCCAGCCAACGGGGTGCCAGCTGCCTCCTCCCTTGCAGCAGGCAGATACCCAGAGATCCCGAAGGGAAAGCTGAAGCCAGCTGAGGGAGAGGCTGCTGATGAACAGTCAGCTCCAAAGAGGAAGAAAGGGCACTCCCCCCTTCTTGTAGCTGCTGGTCTTCGCGATGGATTGTTCATGCCCGTTCCCACCAGGTGCGCATGTGCTGCCATACATGACAGCCAGAAGGTTCTTCCCCTAGCAACATCAATGGAGTCAGCCTTAGAACCCCCGGGAATCGCACCTTCATGGCACTTAACATAGTGTTGTGCCCACCCGCCAGCGGTGGCAGGTGGGTATTGAAACAGACACAAACACTTCTTGAAGAGCAGCTCCGAGAAGGCGAGTGACTGTCTTTCTTCTTCGAGTGCCTGCTCATGTCCATTCCAGTCAGGTGTCTCCCAATCCCACATTCAGGAGGTGGGGTGGGAATTGTCCATGATCGAAGTACCTGTCTTTCAAGGCCATGTCGTCTCTGGCCTTCCGGAGAAAAGCCAGGTGAGGCCTCAGCTGTGCCTTGTCCCACGCAGGCAGAGGGACTGCTCTTGGCCATGGGACAGCAGGCGCGCTGCAGAAGTCCCGCTGCATG
Organism: Pelodiscus sinensis; assembly: GCF_052426305.1. Taxonomy (NCBI): domain Eukaryota; kingdom Metazoa; phylum Chordata; order Testudines; family Trionychidae; genus Pelodiscus; species Pelodiscus sinensis. The sequence goes on from NC_143063.1 coordinate 1,591,304, forward strand.
AGGTCTGCTTGGCACAGGGGGGAGAGAGCTGGTAGTGCCCCCTAGACCCAGACCTGCTACTGAACGTGAGTGGCAGGACTTTACCTAGGATGCCACGGTCTCAGAAAAAGACGGCGGCTGAGGAGTAGTACCGGGTGGTGCCAATGAGCGCAGAGCCTTGGGAAGCTGCTCCGGTTCCCCTGTGGGTGCCTGGCACTGGGGAGCGGTGTGACATGGCAACCTTAACCCAGCCACCGATTCCTTCCAGGAGTAACTCTGGTGCCTTGGCCCTCCTTCGAGAGCGTGACATGGCCGGGAGAGTACGGTCCTATGTTGCCGCACAAGTCCCTGGAAAAGCGGGACGTCGAATGTCCTGGCCAGATGATGGGAGTCGCTGGGCCTGCCTCAACCCCTTGCGAGTCAGGAGCCCCAAGGAGACGTTGCCCTGAAGAGGAACAGGCAAGCTTCTTAGGCTAGGCTGGGAAGAGTGCCCCCTCTCCTGCCTCTTTCTGCTGGGGGTACCAGGGATAAAGGCCAGCCCTTTCCGGAGTCTGATATTCGGCTCCACGTCAGTGCCAGGAGTTCTTGGCCTCCTTCCTTGGTGCCAGGGCACCACGCACTGAGGCAGCATTGAGTGTTGGGTACAGACTCCGCTGACCCAGGCGTTTGTCCTTTTGGGGACTCTTGCCAAGGCACTTGAAGCCAGAGCATGCAGGGTGGTTTTCCCATGATTTGAACCCTGGGGCCTGGAGCAAGCGCCGGTACTGGGGAGAGATGGGAGTGGGGGTACCCTGTATTGGAAACTTAGTTGTGGTGCTCTTGTTAGTTCTCCCTAAGAAAGCTAGCTAAGGGCATTCCATATTGCAGTGGGACACGACAAAGGCACCTGCACAAGCAGGAGCAAGTGAAGTTCCAGCCAGCCATCGCTGGCAGCCCTACTGGAGCACCGTGAAGGCGTGACTCCTGCGGGTGCCACGCCAGCCCTCCGGATACAACTGGGAAACCCTTCCAGCTGCTGTGCACACGGCACGCTCGGACTGCAATGGACATGAAGCAGCATTGAAGAACACAGGGCTGCTGGCTAGGACGGACCAGGCAATCAGACTCCGAATCCAGCACTAGAGGGGAAAGCTGGAGAATCTGGCTTAAGGAAGCCATGAAAGGAATGGCCCAAAGACAGGCTCAAGAAAGTCTCCTGCTTATGCTTATGGCTCTAGTTCCTAAAAGTTCACTGCTGCTTTGGACCTACGCACATGCTGGGAGTGCATGAAAACGTTTCTCTCCCTCTCTCTGTGCTGAGCTCATAAGCTCAGATGTCTGCAGTCCCTACCGAAAAGCCACTGCCTCTCAAAGTGCCAAGAAACGGCAGCCACTGGAGTCTACAATTCTCACGAGAAGCGAAGCTGCACTGGAGCTGTTCTTAGCAGCAGGTGCTACTCCCACTGTCTCGATGCCTGCTCATTTTAACCGCGCGCTTAGTTAAAACATCAGAAGAAAATGAAAAGAGCACTGCGCCTCCATGCATCTCAGTGGCTGGCTCACTCGCTTGAGCAAGCCCCAAGCAGGTCTGCCCAGATACCTCTCCTCTCCATCCCTCCCGATGGCCAACACTTCGACTCTCTGTACCCCAAGCAGCATGACACTGATTGGGGAGCTGAAGGGGCTCCTCGCTCTCCAACACGTAGCCACTGAAGCTACAATAAACATCCCTCCTCTCCCTCCCACCACAGCTCACATTCACTGTTCATGGCGCTTTGCCTGCACTATCCTGCGCTGAGTGCCCCAGGAAAGCTACCTAATGGCAGCAGCTTGACAGAATTAACCCTGTGTTCCCTGCACGTTAAGTGAGTAAGTCACTAAGCAAGGTGAAAATACAGGTGCAGAGAGAAAAGGTTTTGGACTCTGGCCTGGCACCTCTACGAGACCAAGTCAGTTTGTAACACTTTTACATTTCTCTATGGAGTTTAAGAGGGAAACGGTCGTTACCGCAGACAATGCATCACTTCCTCTGCTTTGCTAAAACAGCCCTCAACGAGCAGTCTGCTGACAGAGGTTCACTAGCCAGTGTCTGTATCAAGAGATACGTCAGAACAATCCATTTCTGTGTGCACAAGAGAGCAACACCGTTTACCTGCGACTGAAAAGAGAAATGGCTGCACCACCACGAAACGTTTGAAATGGGAGCCACCCAAGAGCAGGAGTGGAATTTTGGCTTGTCCGGCTCCTGCATTTCTGGGCCCTTGTTTCCCATGGCTTAGTGGAGGAACTGCAGTTGTAGAGCCTCGGTATACATGTATCCAGCCAACGCAGCACTCCCGTAGTGAAACAAGAGCAATCCGTCCAGTCCATCGGCATGGAAGCCAGAAGCATGAATGCCCCAATTTAAAGGCATCTGTTCAAAATTCTTCAAGGACCCGTATCTGTCTGGCCAGCTTACCAGTAGGTTACTAGTAACACCAGGGAGAGGGATGAACAAGACAGAGGTCAGTGAGCTCGATGGATGATCCATAACTGCTGTATAATCTGGAGAATTGCGTCCAGTTCTGGCCCCCCCCCCCCACAGAAGGGACATGGATGCATTGGAGAGGTCCCAGCGGAGGGCAACCAAAATTCTGAGGGGGCTGGAGCACATGACCTGTGAGGAGAGGCTGAGGGATTTGGGCTTGTTCAGTCTCCAGAAGAGAAGACCGAGGGGGATTGGAGAGCAGCCTTCAACTTCACAAAGGGGGGTTCCAAAGAGGATGCAGAGAGGCTGTTCTCAGTGGTAACGGATGAGAGAACAAGGAGCAATGGTCTCAGGTTGCATAGTAGGACAAACGATTTCCCTAGGAGGGTGGGAAGCACTGGGATGGGTTCCCTAGGGCGGGGGTGGAATCTCCATCCCTAGGGGTGTTTCAGTCCCGGCTTGACAAAGCCCTGGCTGGGTTGATTGAGTTGGGGTTGGTCCTGCTTCGGGCAGGGGGCTGGACGCGATGCCTCCTGGGATTCTGTAAAGGATTTGCCCAGCTGAAGTAGATACCGTACTTACCTTTTCACTCATAGACTCTTCAAATTTGTGGTTAAAGAGGCACTTGTAAACCCGGCCTTCCCCAGCTTGAGTCTGTGAAACAAAAGACTGGTCATTTAGGATAGTTCACAGCTTATTCTCTTGCTAGATCCAACAGAATCATGCTATTGTACCAAAAGCCTACTTTTAAACTAAGCAAGTCGTATCCATGTGCATTATGGGAGTAACTCACTAACACTTGTTAAACAAAGCACAGAATTGAAGGTGTTTTTGTAAAGGAAAATATTCATCTGAGTTTTTTTTACTCTGGCTCCTGGGTTCTGCCATCTTTTTGCTGAGAAAAAAAATCTTTTCTACTAATGCAAGAGAACCACAACAAAGCAATGGGTCTGCAGGAATTCATGCCACTGCTGTATTAGCAGGGCCCACGATGGTCCAGAGGCCGTCAATTTATCATGACAAAAACAGGAGCTGAACAGAGAGATTCTCCCCTCCTGGTCACTCTAAAACCACACAAAGATGCAAGTGCACTTTCCATAAGCGTTCATGTTGCCATACTAACAAGGCTTAGAACAGCAAGGAAACATGCCACTCAATCCAGAGATAAAAATAAAAATGGAAAATGTGTTTCCAGCCACACAGACGCCTGACAAAAACTCAGTGCTCAGCTGCAGTTGCATGCTACTGAGGGTGGAACAGACCGTAGAAGGCTGCCTAATACAGTGAGTGCTTGTGTAGGTTCCCCATGGAAGGGATGAGGGCTGACTGCCAGGGTACGTTCGGCTGCAAGGAGCTCTTGCTCTGGTTCGGCTCTGCCTTTTGGCTCTTTGCAGGCACTGATCCGTGAGGTGAGGCAGAGCAGAGAACAGTTCTATTTCATGCTACTCACATTCTCACAGAAGCGCTCCCGGTCATCGCGGCACGCAAAGTACAAGTGCCGGTCCAAGTGGAAGTCGTCCGAGGAGAGTTCGGCCACACGAAGAATTGCTTTCTTACACCCCTCAGAAACCTGGACTCTAGGGTCATTCTCCTCTGCCTCCTTCACCAGCCCTTTCTCCAGGCAGGCCACCACCTCTCCTTGCGAGTGAGCATCCTACACAACAAACAGTCGGCATCAAGCACCTTGACCGAGAGGATTTGTGGACCATTACTCAAGGGCAGAACCACCAATTTCTTAATAGACATGAAAGAACAATGCAGGTTACCAGCGTCATGTGTCCAAGTCCCTATTCTGCACCCCCCGCACTCAGACCGTGGACTACACATTCCGTAGGCCAGGCCTGGCAGGCAGCTAAGAAAGCCCTTTCCAGGTAAGCGTTCTTCAAATCACTGATCTGCAGCCTGGAAAGTTATTCAGAGGAGCATCCTCTGCCAGCGCCTGGACGTTCACACAGCAGGTAGGAACCGCTGGGAGGAGAGAGCGGTTACCCACAATCATTCTCCAGCCGGGACTGCAGAGAGATCTGCTTGGTATTCACCCCTCTCACCCCCGTGAGACCCAACAGCCTGGAGCCTCAGGGGCCCCGACCCTTCCGGCAGCCAGCCCCGGCGAGCCCACCAGCCCACGCCCGACCCTTCTGGGAGCCAGACCCCAGCAAGCCGACCAGCCCACGCCCGACCCTTCCAGCAGCCAGCCCCCGGCGAGCTGACCATCCCTGGCTCAGGCAGCCTGGAGACCTGGCCTGGTAGCGGCGCAGCACTCAGAGGCCAGCCCGATCCTAGAGCCACTAGCACTCTCCTTTCAATGGCCAGGAGGACGGTTGGTAGAGACGGAGGGGCATGTCCCCTGAGACCAGCCACTCAGAGCCCATCCACGGCACCTTTGCAGAACACTGCCAGCCTGCAATTTACCACAGCCTGCCGGCCACTCTCACCCAGCCCTTCCAATCACCACTTCACCCAATGGCTAGCTGCCTTGGGCCCATTTCCCGTTCCCTGCTCCAGCCGGCCTTCCAAGCTGCAAGGGCCTGGTTCCGACACACGCTCTCACCTGCGGGCTTACAGCCTGGGCACGTTCCTTGCTGGGCAGAAGACAATGAAACGTTTTCTAGCCTTCAGGTAGAACAATAGGGCCACAGGGGTGAGGAGACTATGGCTCAGGGTCTGATTTGGCCACTGGCTAACCTGGATCTGGCCCGAGTTGGTGCTGGTGCTCCAGTCCTGTGCCCCCCCCCCAATGGTGCTGGAATACCCAGTGTCTGCTCCCAGCTGGGTGCGGGAGAGAAGAGACTCGCAGGCTGGAGTCAGGCAAGCTGGGGCCAGAAGCAGCTCTGTGCACAGCCGCTTCCCCACCCTTCAGCTGGGGAAATGGCAGCGCAACACTTTTGGCCCCTCCCCAGAGCCAGTCTTGGCCCCCAGGGTCCCGGGTGCAAGGCGACTGTAGGAGAGTCTTTCTGCTTCTCAGCTGGGGGCCACGTCAGAGATGTGTTTTTTCTTCTCACTTTTGTGATGCCCCCCGACCCAAAAACAATTTCCCAGCCCCGTTATACACGATTTCATAGAACCATAGAGTTGGAAGAGACCTCAGAAGGGCATCAAGTCCAGCCCCCTGCTCTAGGCAGGACCAACCCCAACTAAATCAACCTGGCCAGGGCTTTGTCAAGCCGAGACTTAAACACCTCTAGGGATGGAGACTCCACCACTTCCCTAGGTAACCCATCCCACCCTCCTAGTGAAATAGTTTTTCCCAATATCCAGCCTGAACCTCTCCCACCACAACCTGAGCCCATTGCTCCTTGTTCTGCCATCTGTCACTACTGAGAACAGCCTCTCTCCAGCCTCTTTGGAACCTCCCTGCAGGAAGTTGAAGGCTGCTATCAAATCCCCCCTCACTCTTCGCTTCTGCAGGCTAAACAGACCCAAGTCCCTCAGCCTCTCCGCATAGGTAATGTGCTCCAGCCCCCTAATCATTTTGGTTGCCCTCTGCTGGACCCTCTCCAATGCGTCCACATCCTTTTTGTAGTGGGGGGCCCAGAACTGGACACAATACTCCAGATGTGGCCTCACCAGAGCTGAATAAAGGGGAATAATGACATCTCTGGATCTGCTGGCAATGCTCCTCTTAATGCAACCTAATATGCCATTAGCCTTCTTGGCTACAAGGGCCCCCTGTTGACTCATCTCCAGCTTCTCATCCACTGGAACCCCCAGGTCCTTTTCTGCAGAACTACTACTTAAGTGGTTGGTCCCCAGCTTGTACTAATGCTTGGGATTCTTCCGTCCCAAGGGCAGGATTCAGCACCTGTCCTTGTTGAACCCCATCGGATTTCTTGTGGCCCAACCCTCCAATTTGTCTAAGGGAATTTCCCAATGCCATGGGAATGTCTCCAACTGAAACTCCCAATGCATACTGAGTACATGAACCAGATGAAAGCTAGTCTCTTTGTATATACATAGCCTACTAGAAGAGTAACACCATCAGTGTTACAGAGTGGCACCATGAATACCCACTTACAGAGGAGCTCACCAATGTTCTAAAATCTCTCACACTCGGCATTCTTCTACATTCCTGTCATTTCACACACCCTACACGGTGTTCACCTTACCACCGAGCCAGTGCAGGAGAGCAGTGGCAGTTTGCAGACACACACAGGCCATCGACAGCTGTAACTCAGTTAGGGTAACCGTTACCTGTTACCAAGACTGTGCTGCTGTTTGAGAAAGAATATGGATCTAGCTTTTTTAAAATTGTTTCCAACGCTGCGCTCCTCTGAATTGCACAGTTGGGCAATGAAAGCAGCCTGATTTGCTTAAGTGCCCAGCTCCCTGCTGCTCCGACTGCACACGGAAATCAACAGGAGCTGCGAGAAGCTTGGCACTTTGGAAAATCAAGCTACTTCTTTCAGTGCCTAAATATGCAATTCAGGAGCTTAACTTTAGCTACCAATTTCTTTAAAATGCTGACTGTGGAATAGGCCAGCTGATGAAGTGATTAAATCCATACGAGAGAGAAGACTAGCTTAATTTATATAGAAAGCCTCGATAACTGCTCCAGTGACAACAAAAATAGCTCAATACACCAGAAAGCAAAGACTACCAGATTTTCTAATGGTGACTCCTCTATTGTTCTCCAAGAATGGTGCTCAAGCTGTTCTAGTATTGTGAAGGCGACAGACAAGGCGGAAGAGGCACTGCTCGACTAGCGTGCTTAACCATGCAGCCTCAAGAGTCTGAAAGCAGTTTGACAGGAGCCCACAGAAAGATGATCAATTACTGGCGTGAGTCCAGAATGGTTGCATTACTCACGGCTCTCTAGCTGCAGTGCAGAGTCATGTGATAAACGGCATTTATCCTGCCCCTGCACTCTGCCAACTAACGCATCTTTGCCAGAATGGCTCCCCAGATTCTACAGGGACCCAGCGGCTGTGAGCCATTGAAAAAAATCAACAAGCCAGGAAAATGGGCCTCTCCTCCCCCACTCCTCACAAACAGGGAATTTCAACTTAGGCTGCACAGGCCTGAAAAACAGACAGGTAATTCAGTCTCACAGAGACAGATTTATAGTCCAAGACCTTGAAAGCCTGCCAAACTAGAAATAGAAACTTTAGATCATTGAAAAACCAGGGAGAACCATCTTTCCCAAGGGGGGAATGTGGCATTTCAAGCCATGGAATGCCCTGAAAACATCTAAAATACGGCATTTAAAGTAAATTGTAGAACTGTTTTAACATGCATTTTAGTTTTAATTTTCCCCTCCTCCTAAGACCATCTTGATTGGATTTGGTGCCCAAAACACCTGTTTTTTTCAGACAACATAATTTTAACCTTCTAAAACATTCCTCAAACAGACTTTTGTAAACCATGGCCTGTGCAAAATCCAGCCTGGGTCTGCAATTCCTGCTGCTGTGTACTTCTCCCTGCCATTTTCAAACCCCAAGGACCTGTGTGGACACTAGCTTGCACTAAAGAATAAAATTTAACTTCTGCATAAAATTCCTATTGGTCTAATTGCAGAAGCACTGAGGTGAGCTAGGAGTGAAGGAAGGAGCAGAGACTGGGAGAAAAATGAAGTAAGGAAGGGAAACTGCATCTCCCGGCTAGGGCAGCAAATATTCGGAGGTAACTGGGATGAGGTGCTTCCCACTGCTATCCGGTAGCCCCCTCTAGCTAGCTGGGGCAGAAACACTGACATGCACTGTGGTTGCATAGGAAAGCCAGAAAGTAACACTCGCCTGTAATCTTTGCTGTCCAAGCCGAGTGCTGTGCAAGTATCAACAGCCAGCGCAAGCAGCCAGACAGAGGAGCCAAGTGAACCCAAAATAACCTACAGAAAACCAACCTTTTCCCGGTGGTTCTACTGCAAGTCCCACTGTCCAGTGCTGGAAACCAAAATTCAAGGGATGTTGTCTAGCCCCAGGGAACCAAAGACTACACAGCACGGCATCCAGGTGTGCAGGAAGGAGACGGGAACAGGCTGACAGCAGAAAGTGGGCCGGGAATGCCACTGGTATTACTCATGGGCACGTAGGGTCCCTTCGGACGAAGTCTGAAATGAGGAGACCTACCGATGGCGCTCTGCGGCTCACACGCCACGCAGCAGCAGGAGGTACGAGTCAGCAGAGAGCAAGGCAAGCAACAAGCCAGAAGCAATGGAAGAAAGCGGACTATAGAACTGGCAGAAGGGAAGGGAGGAAACCCCTTACAGAAAAAGGCCACGAGGGCTGGAAGAGGCATAGGCCTGGTCTACACTGCGCAGCTCAGGGTGTGACAGGTTCGTATCCCAGAGAGCTGCAGTCACGCTGACCAGCCCTCAGCGCTCAGGAATGCGGCTGCTGATCTAGCTACTGAGGCTCAGCGAGGTGAACGGGCGAGAGGCTGAAATCCCTTCTGCCCGCCCACCCGCCGCCACCCGAAAGGGCTACACCAACTTCCCAATGCAGCCACCCCGCGACCCCCAGGGGCTTTTCAGGAGGCCACGACGGCTTCCTGGGCAGCGCTCTACGAAGGGCACCACCAGCCCCTCCTCGCCCTCTGTTCCTGCCTGCGCCCTCTCTGGGCACAGGGATACTGAGGCAAGGGGCACCTCCTTGGGGCACTTGGGTTTGGAGTGCTGGGCTCCAGCAGCAGAGCTCTGGGAGCCTGGCCATGCCACCAGCCCTGGGCTGTCTGGGGGTGGCCGGTGCTGACTGCCTGGCTCCAGCCCTTGTTCCAACCACAGAGCTGCAGGCCCTGGCCCATGGTTCTGGTCCGAGGCTCCTGCTGGGCAGCGGCAGGTGCTGGCTTCAAGTGCCGACCCTTCAACCACTGGGCCTCAGCCACACAGCAGCAGGGCTAATTACCCACCTCCATTACCTCTGGTTCCTGCCGCCTCCTCCAGCTCTACATCCACCCCTCATTTCCTCTGGGCCCTGCTGCCTTCTGGCCCTCCCAGTGCCTCAGGCTCCCAATGCCTCCCCTCCCAACCCCCACCCAAAGCCTAATGGGTCCTGGGGCTAGCTGAGAGCAGCACTACCAACAGCCGGGCAGACTTGCTAGGGAGCTGGGAGGCTGCGAGAAGCGGAGCCAGTACGTCTGTCAATGTCACTTACCGCCTCCCGGCTAGCGACTAAGTGTGCTGTGGCGGCTGGCATTCCCATGCAGGCACCACTCTGCACAGTTACTGTTAGTACAAAGCCCCTCTCCATGATGGCAGTGCAAGGATGGGACAGAGAAGCGCCTGGTGATTTGTCGTCTCCTACAGTTAATTCAGCCTTAGGTAAAAGCATCAGTGCAGCCCAGTCAGGGAAGCAGAAAGTTAGTGCGCGCCCTGGCCCACCCTACGATGCTACAGGGAGACAGGCCTTCATGAGAGCTCTGCTCCAACGCAATTCAAGCGGCAACAGGAAGCCAAGCTTATCCCCATGATCTCACCGTTCTGAATGAGCACATATTGGTTTTGACAGTCACCTGACATGAAGGTGGGTGGTGGTCTGATGGCATTCGCCTCCCTAAGAGAGGGCTAGCCAGCTGGCCTGTCTCACCTCAGCTGTGCAGTGCCTGTGCATTAAACCCAGTGACATCAATTCACTGAGACAGGGTCAGGCCACTCAGAGAAGCCTGAAGAAGAATCTGCAGAGGGACAGGAGACAGAGTAGGGATGTGAATGGCTCACCGGGAAGCAGCACCCTTGCTTAGTGGTACTTACAGTTATGGTTCATGGATGGCTTGGCCTGGAGCAGCCCCCCCATCTGCAGCAGGCCAGGCCTGGTCGGAGCAGCCCACCGTGCCACAGATAGAGAGGGGTGGGCAGGGCCAGGCCACAGCAGACCCGATTAAGCAGTTAACTGGTTAAACATGTTTAATTGGTTGACTGATTCAACGGGATCTTACATCCCTAAAGCCGAGCAGGAAAAGAGGCTATTCCTCCTGTAACTGCCTAGCGTACTTTCCACAGGAGTGTAGCAGCTGTTTGTTGCTGCAAGTGTCATGACTGAAAACCTGTGACAGTTTGGTAGTGACTTGCCTTGGCCAACATGACACCAAGGGCTCTGGAGGAGAGGCAGAATTAGAATCCAGTTCTCCGGGGTGGCTTTTGACTGCTTTAAGCACAAGATCCTGTTTCCCCTTGCCTGCAACCCCATCTCATTCATGGGATCGTTCAGCTTCTGCTACAAAAAGCTGGAATCCTGTAGTCTTAATCACGACCCAACCCTCATTCGTTCCCAGAGCTCTGTTTATCTTGTGCAGCGAATGAAAGCAGATGTCCTGTGGAAAAACACAGTATGTAATCCTGTTACTGAAGTCTGTCCTAATGCACAGCCACAAGTGAGGCGCGAGAGCTGCAGAAAAGGCCAAGTAAAAACAAATTCCATCACGTAGAATCAGACTGACCTTGGCAGGGTTTATCAGCAGGGTCAGGACACTTCTGCCACTTGACAGATTCCCTGGTAGCAGCAGGCGATTGATCAGCCACTTGAGCAGGACTAGACACTAGCCAGCTCGCTGCGAAATCCTGGGTGACTACCTCATTTTTTATCAAGTGCGACATGTGCCCTAGGGAGCAGCTATTTCAGCACGGTTCCCTCTCCGTTCTGTAAACGTGACTTTAGTCAAATCACAAGTATGTGCCCAGTGCTTGTGGGGGGGGGACCCATACTTGGGATTTCAGTCTGTCCCAACCTCCTGCCAGTTGAGACAAAAATGGGTGTTTCGCTTTACAGAGAAATCAAGGTTCAAAGAGTGACCAGTTCACCCACTTCTCCAGATGAGGAGCAGTCACAGAACAAGCTGACCTACGCAGCATCTACCTGCATGTCCTGCTATTCAGTTACACAACCTTCCCACCCGCGCTTCCTGTGTGGGGTCTTAAATTGCAATGCAACAGAGAGCAGCAAAGCACCACTCCTGTTCCTCCACCAATCAACTGCTCTATTGTCCAGGGCAGCACCTTTGCACTATTTCACCAGGGGGTCAATCCAGCCTCGAGCCACCTATTTCTTTGCACGCCAAAGCCCAGTACGAAGTTGAGTCAAATTGCACTCTCTCGTGTCAATTTACCCATGCAGTAAGGGTCCATGGAAACAGTCCCATAATGCTGATTACCGAAATAGGAAAGGGAAAGCAGTGCCTAGAAACCTTTTCTACTTCCGCCAATTACCCTACCGCAAACTTCACTGGCATCTTGAAACGGCTCGTTACCGATCAATCAATCAGAGCTGAAACGGATACAGCTTGTCTGACTTGACTAAAGCGCCCACACGTCCAGTGAAATGTGATGCTGGGCAATCAGACAAGTTTCTGCAAGAGCTGGAAGATACGATCAGGACTGAACAGCCAATAGTGCACAGCTCTTCTAGCAAAACAGAATGAAGGGGGCATTAACAGGGCTGCAGTTGATTTTAAGTGCCCTAAAATTAACCAATGGAGGGTGAGGTTTTAATTCAAAAACACAGTACACTGCTAGTGAATATCATGGAACAAACACCTGAAGTTCCAAAGAACCCTTCAACCAAATGCTCTGTTTCTTGCAGCCAATGGCATGCTCCAAATTAAAACGAAGACACTAACGAGGGTCTGAAGATATCTACACAGTTCTGCTTTTTCTTGTATCAGATTCCTGGAGAAAGAAGGGATGGGTAGGCAGGCCTAGAAAGTTCAGGCATCTGACAGCACACAAGGCACAGAGAAATGTGTCTCGAGATGGGTCTAGTTAATTCTGACGGTAGGATTGACCATGTAAAACAAAATTCTCACACCTGACCAAGGACATAGTGTGCACTATTTTAAATCGTACTGAGGGCCTGGCGGGCATGGGGACAAATCACTGCTGGGTGGGAGCGAGGACGACAGCATGTTTCCCAGCACCTCAGTAAAGAGCTTCAAGCACTAGCACTAATCGAAACAACTTGGGCAGAGGCTATCGCTGCCAGCCGGAACACAACACTGGTTTTCAGTCTCTGCAATGAAGTCTGGTGTAGGTGTTCATTCCACAATAGCATCCAATTTCCCCGAGTCTCACCCTCTTCCCACCCACCTGTCCTGTGGATACCTTTTCTCCAGGTCGAATGCTGCCACATTTGAGCGCGTTAATGTCATTCTTGCAATCATCCATGAAGCCACAGATCAGCCGGTAGTCACTGAAGATGATGGCTGTCATTTTGGTGATGTACTGGTGACACTGGTATTCAGTGATGTTGCCTCTATGGTCCACCAAACAGGACACCAAATAGCCTTTCCCAGCCAACTCATCCGCACACTCTTTGATCTGTGCAGAGAAAGAGTTGTGTTCCAGGAGTTAGTAGGAGCAGCTCCTAAAGTCAGACATTTTTAAAGCATCAGGTGCAGATATGCCATGATGCAAGCCACCTCTACACACCAATCTGGGCCAAGCAGTAGCGAGACACCCAGCCTGGGGCACTAGGTCAGGCTAGCGCGTTCCACGCTAGCACTCTACAGATTTGTCTTGTAGTAAACAGCATCATTATTGATCACATTTACAGAGGACACAGACTGGGTCAGAATGGTGAGTAATGAAGGGGACAGGACAGCCATCTGGATTGCTTATGCCCAGGTCACCACAGCCAAAGCTGCAGTCCTGCCTCCAGGAGCAAAGAATACAGGCCAGAGTTACAGGATGAGGGTCGCTATCCTGGGAAGCTGACTCTGAAACAGTATTGGGGGAGTCACGGTGAATAAATCAGCTGAACATTAGCTCCTAGTATAATACAATGACTGCACAGGATAATCCGATCGCTGGACACACCAACTGGGGACTACTGCGTAGGAGGAGAGGTTCTGTTACCTCTGCATGTGTTACTGGTGCGTCTGCTACTGGAATACTGTGTTCTGTTCCAGTGCTCACAATTCAAGGAGAATGCTCATAAATTGGAGAGAGTTCAGAGAACTGCCATGGAATGATTAAAGGACTGGAAAACAGATCGTACAGGCGGACTCCGGGAGGTCCATCTATGTGGTTTATCAAAGAGCAGGTGAAGGGGTGATCACATTCTATAACTGCCCACAAAGGGGAACAAATGTACTAGAGCTCTTCAATCAGACAGACAGACAGACAGACAGACAGAGACAGCAACAAGTGGCTGCTGGCTGAAGCTAGATAAAACATGCTCCAAGCCAAACAGGAATTCAGGGACATTTTCCAGGCTGTTATGCAGGGCATCAGTCTAGATACTCAGAATGATTCCTTCTAGCCTGATAATCTTACCAATTACTTTCTACAGGCAGTCCCCGGGTTACATGGATCCGACTTACATCAGATCCCTACTTACAAACAGCGTGAGGCAACCCCACACTAGCTGCTTCCCCCCAGCAGACCAGGGAGACGCGAAGCTAGCACCCCCCGCCCCTCCAGCAGACCAGGGAGACGCGGAGCGGCTTTTCTCAGCAGACACCTCAGCTTGAGAATAAAGGACTGAGGGAAGTGAGGTGTGGGAGAATAAAACTGAGCTCTGGAGAAATGTTTGGCTAGAGTTTCCCCTACAATATGTACCAATTCCGACTTGCATACAAATTCAACTTAAAGAACAAACCTACAGTCCCTATCTTGTACGTAACCCGGGGACTGCCTGTATATGCCAGCTAGCGATAGCATGTAGCCATTTATAAGCCTCATTTGTAAAGACAACGGTTTTATCAAATAACCCAACATTCAAACTATATTACAATGTCAGCCTTTCAATTATGTAACCCCTAGAAAAAATGACTGAAACCTATTGGGTACAGTCAGGATAGACAAGACAAAAATGCAGACAATTCTCAAGGGAGGTACCTAGCCTCTAGTGATTCCCAAGGACACTGGCTGCCCAATTTCCTCAGAGGCTTTTGAAAAAAAAAATCAAAATGTACTCTAGATCCAAACAGGACAATTCACATTGGTACATAATGTACAAAACCAAAAACCTGGTCATATTCCTCCAATAGGAAGGCCTGGAAGAACTTCTGAATTCTTAACCCCCTTAAAAGGGTGGTCTAGGAGAAGCTTTTTAAAAACTATTAGTTTGAAAAATGTCAGGTTGATAATCTACCTTATCCAATGCAAAGCCAGGAATGTTTCATGCGTCTACCTTGCCAGACAATATCAACAAGAGGTGTAGCAGGCATGATTGCTTTCAGAATGAAACTGAGATTTTATAAAACCACATACTTCCTGTTTGCATCATTACTCGTCACAACATTACAGAAAAGGAAGACCATGGCAGTTAATATACAATTAAAATGCGGTGTCTATCCCCACTACATGTAGGAGCTTTTATCTAAGATTTATAGTGCAATGTTTACAACCATGTAAACAGTCATCATATAAAAATGGAAATTAACTGTGCTGCGATAAGGGAGTATTCTCAGACATGCCTGGATTGCAAAAATTCTGCAGCAGCTCCATTACAGAAACCAAACAGCTGAGAATAGATAGTATTTCACTTGACTGACTACAGCATGTCAGCTGGTAAAGAGATTTGTGGGGTTTCTTCCATTTCGGCGCTACAAGGTTCCAAACACAGCACAGTGTCTTGCAGTGCAACACAAACTAGAGGACTCCGAGGGCAAGCTCAGCATGGAAAGTTCCAGTCAGGAACCCACTGTCTGAACCACTTCAAATTGAAAAGAAAAATTCTACCTTGTCCCGGATCTAACCAAAAGGACACGTGGATTTTACTGGGGAAAACAAGGTTTGTTATGGAAACTCAGCTGCAATCTTAAGTAGGGAGTGGCTATTCGTACACAGTGAAGAATGGAAGAATCCAATCCGCACAAAGTACCTGGTGGAAGGTGACGGGGGAATCTTTAACATTGTTGTTGAGTATCAGAGGGGTAGCCGTGTTAGTCTGAATCTGCAAAAGCGGTGAGGAGTCCTGTGGCACCTTATAGACTAACCGAAGTGTTGAAGCATAAGCTTTCGTGGGCAAAGACCCACTTTGTCAGATGCATGTCACTTTCCCAGTGTACTTTCTATTGTTACCGGGGTACAAAGAGTCAAATCAGCTTTTAGGGGCAGATTAAGAGGCCTGAGATATTTCTCATGTAGCTGTCTAGTGTGGAACGAATGGGTCATTAAAAAACTGATGAGAACCCATTAATCTCAATGGATAAGTCAGGCCATGTCTTCCCTAAGCCGCATCAAACTTCTGGAGTTTGATTTAGCAGGTCTAGTTTAGCAGGTCTTAACTAGACCCGCTAAATCGAACTCAGAGGGCAACCCTGTCAGTGGCTGTATTCTTGCTCCATAATGGGAACCCCCCCAATGGTCATGACAATTCTAGCTAGTGACCTAGAGGAAGGAGATTTCCCCCACTTTTGGCCAGGAAAGCAGAGCAAGGGCCCCGGGTAGAGAAAAACAGAGCAAGGCGTCAGGTGGCTGAGACAGCTATCCTTTGGGGAAGTGGGGGGTCAGAAGCCCCCCTACGGGCTGAAAAGCAGACAAACAAATGGAGTCCATAACAGCTTGGCTGGCTGCTTACACTGGTCTGGCCCTAAATCTCTGAGCTAACTTATGGACTTTGGGATTCTGTATGCCCCACGACAAACTGTTTCCTTGCTTTGAAAACGCTGCTGCTGTCACTGCAAATACTGAGAACACTGCACCCTGAATGGGCACGGTACAAGCCTCCCTCAGAAGGTGGTTTTGACTGGATTTACTGCAAAGAGCTGTGGAGAGAGAAACACTGCCACAGGCCCAGTGTGAGAGCCTTGGAAGTGCTGGGCCTGCCCTGTGGACCGTGGGGGTCCTTGGGGTGCAGCACACTCAAGGGTCACTCCCCAGGGACTGGATCTGTGACTGGTCAGGCAGGAACTGCAGGATTCTTAGCTTATCATTTCTCTTTATTCCGGTGCAATCATTCCTCCGAGCCAAGCCCTCACAACCAGTCTCCTTAGACAGAGGTGCAAATACCAAATGAAATATACTCAAATTCAGCCCTGGGAACCAGTCTGCCCCTCCCCCTCCAGTGAGGAAGGCAGAAACGGGTCTATTGTCAGTTCAGTCTCAGAGGGCTTGTCTAGACTGGTTCACAGCTAATGCATTTGTACAGCCACTGTCTGTCTACACTAGGCTCTAAGCCATGCTTAAACAGCACTAGTTATCACTCGCCAAGAGTTCTTCAGATGGATCTCAAGCACAGGGCTAAGAACCACCCACAGATAAAACAGATATAGCCATACCCTCTGTCACTCTCACCTCTGTTATGGTGGACTTACAGACCTCTCTGGCCACGGATTCAAACTTCAGATCTGTAGTGAGGTTCAACTTGTAGTTCCAAAGCAGCTAAATCAGAAGAGAGAGAGAGAATGCATTAGTTTGTATAGGAAGGCTGGGAAATCTTGAACCTCAGAACAACGGACTGTTTTTCTTCCGATTGCCTCCGTTTCTGTTTTATTCTTCTCACGTACGGTTACCTCCATTACACCTCAGCTTCATTCTTCAGCCATCTCTAATGCTATGCAGAAAAAGCCCATGAACACCACTTATTCCAGCCTTACCTTGTCATCCATCATCCCACATTTTAATCAAATGATTGCTGAAGCCAGAATTTCTACACGATCATTAACCGAGTTATTAAAAGGAAAAGAACCAATTAATCCATTTTCTGAATCTCACGATCTTTGTTTACAAGACAAAGACGTTAACACCTGGTGAGGTGAGCTCTTAGCACAGCGATGCATTCAACTCATTAATGTATGGCTTAGCTGTGCAATGTCGCTCTACAAATACAGTGGCGTCCTCAATATAAGCTGGATTCATGGCTGCCTGTCTCAAGAGGAGACTAGTCAGCTGCTCATTCACTTCCCAATTCAGAAGGCTATTATTAATAAGATAACCTCTAGGACAATTGTGATGTGATGGTACACCATGAAGAGTTGGGGCTTGTGTGACGTAGTGGGGGTACTTGCTGGGCTGTGGTGACCTCTGCTGTCTGGAGCAAGACCCAGCAGGGAAAACCTCATTATGCAAAGGTGACTCAAAAACATGTCTGACCTGCGGCCCCCCATGAGGAGAAACAAAGGGAGGTGGAATGCTGCCCTGGCTGTGGGCAGGGCTGGAGGAGGGGGAGTTAGTTCCTGGCTGGAAGGCAGGGAAGAAGGAGCTGGGGAGGGGGCTGGGACTCCCCTATCTCAAGGGGGCACTGAGGCCTCTTAGCCCCAGTTCCTGAAACCAGATTACATCTGTGCTGGAGGAACAATAAACAACCTCCATTCTACTGGCTGGTGAAGTCTGTTCATGCCATTTCGGGGTGCAGGAGACGGGGAACCCCCAACGCGCCGTCACAGCTTGTCTCTAGGTGTTAACTACATCTGTTTTATTGCCAAATGCCTTAGCCTTTCAAACTCCTGTATGGGGGTCACTGCCCCTCTTAGGCAAGAGTCTGGGATTAGTTTATTAAATATGATCTAATTGTTTATACTCGTTCAAAATGAATTCCACTTTTAGCACATTTTGCTCTCCATAACCATGGAGGTGACAGCTGCCCTACAGCACTAGATCAATTTAAAGGAAGAAACTGAAGACAAGGTAGCAAGAATTCAATATGTCTGGCAACAGACCAGGACTAGTCTGGCCTCTCATGGCAAGTCCCAGCTATCACGGCTAGCTTGCTCTATGGCACTTCTCTCCAGAAGCACCAGAGGTTAACCCACAAATTGCGTGTTAGAAACCAGTACCTCGCACTTGTGGCAAACAAATGACTGAGGGGTCAAACAAAGATTGTGTCAGACTTGCATTACAGGCAGTCCCCGGGTTACGTACAAGATAGGGACTGTAGGTTTGTTCTTAAGTTGAATCTGTATGTAAGTCGGAACTGGCATCCAGATTCAGCCGCTGCTGAAACTGACCAGTGGCTGACTACAGGAAGCCCGAGGCAGAGTTGCTCTGCCCTGGGCTTCCTGGAATCAGCCTCTGATCAGTTTCAACAGGCTGAATCTGGACGCCAGTTCCAACTTACATAGATTCAACTTAAGAACCCCAGGCGTCCCCAAGTCAGCTGTTGCTGAAACTGATCAGCAGCTGATTCCAGGAAGCCTAGGGCAGAGTAACTCTGCCTCAGGCTTCCTGTAGTCAGCGCTGGTCAGTTTCAGAAGCGGCTGACTTGGGGACGCCTGGGGCAGAACAGCTGGGGTGCTGCTGGGTTGCTCCAGTAGCGCCGCTCCTCGGCGCTACTGGACCAACCCACCAGCACCCCACTGCTCTGCCCCAGGCGTCCTGATTCAGCCGCTGCTGAAACTGACCAGCAGCGGCTGAATCAGGACGCCTGGGGCAGAGCAGCTGGGGTGCTGCCGGGTTGGTCCAGTAGCGCCCAGAGCGGCGCTGCAGGACCAACCGGCAGCGCCCCAGCTGCTCTACCACAGGCGTCCGGAGAAAAGCCTGGTCTGCTGGGGGGGGTGGGGTGGGAGGGTACTAGCTGCACTCCCCCCCCCCCCCAGCAGACCACGGAGACGCAGGCGGAGGACCGAGACCAGCAGACCAGGGAGACGGGGAGCAAAGCCTCTGAGGACGCCAGCAGCGGGACAGCTGGTCTCCAGCAGACCAGGGAGATGGGGAGCAAAGCCGGGGAGCATGCGGGCAGCGGACAGCCCAGACACGCCGCGGTTGTCCCGCTGCCAGCGTCCTCAGAGGCTTTGCTCCCCGTCTCCCTGGTCTGCTGGTCTCCACGACACCCTCTTCAGCATAAGCCCAGAAACCCGCATTGGCCCAGAAAACTACAGCTTGAAGAAAGCGTTTTCTGTCTCTGCACGATCACTAGAGGATGCCACAGGAAGCAGGTTTCAAATGCTCTAGCTAGCTAGAGAGCAAAGGAAATCAACGGATACTTACATGGTTGCAGTCTGAAGAGATTTCATTGTCCGGCTGAAAGAAAGGAAGAAAGAAAAGGGTGTTACTCTGGATCTAACATCAGCTGGTTACCGCATGCTAAATAATGAAGATGTTAAATCTTCAAAATACTGCAAAAAAAACCCTGCATTTTCCAAACGCATTTTAAGATTACGTTTTTCCATGAAACTATCACCAAAGTCAGGAGACAGGAAGCTTTAAACACTACACAAGAAAGCTGCTGCATAAATGCCATTAAAACGTCCCAAAGAAAAACCCCTCATAACTGTCCCAGTTTCAGTGAGGCATGGCGCTGTTCAGCAATTTTCCAGGCACTGTTGCACTTTACAGCCTTGAAGTTGCACAGTAAGGAGCAGTATTAATGCAGCTCCCACCTAGCTAGGACTTGTGCTGCATCTGATCTCTCCTCTCAGTCCCCCCAGGTTATAAGCCAAGAGGGTAGCAGCTGTGGGAAAGCACAGGCACACCTGGTGGCACAGGTGCAGAGTGCAAGCCCCTAATTCAAGGTGGAAGGGAAGGCCTGGCTGCCTTACTTCGGGGGTCAGTTGTCCTATATTTCAGCTCTGGGAGGATGAGACACCTGGACCAACAGGTAAGGCTGCAATTCACCCCCAGAAACCCAAGGGGTGCGCTTGCTAACAGACAGACAGGCCTGTCTAATTCTAACATTTGGCAGGACTCCTGAGCTGATGGGACCCATCGGCAACTCAGGGTGCAGCCACCCGCACCCCACTGCTCCCCCCATTACAGCATTAATTCCCCTCTGGGAGGGGTGTGAGAGGAGTCAATTAACCGATAAGCAAATGCTTACAGGTGAATGCTACAGACAACACGCGTTCCCCTCCCCCACTCCCTTGCATGTTTCAGCAGGCTGCCAGAAGCCCGGCTCAGGACCTATCTGCGCTCAAAATACACGAGTCTCCCATCGCCAAGATCCATGCCCATGGGGACTGCCGTGCGCTGGGACCTTGCCTTGTGAGGTCCAGCAGCTCCCCCAAGTGAGCCCAACCCCAGTGTCATCCCTGCCGAGAAAGGGGAGGTCTGAATATGCCACCCACGTGTCTGACCCCGCAATTAACGGCCCACGCGGCGCACCTCCGCTGGAGCCCAACACTGCTGCCTCCGGCCCCGCTGTCGAGTTGATCTCCCGGCCACAGATCCTGCCAACGCAGCGCCACTGCGGCCAGGAAGCGAGAGGCAATCCTTGCCACCAAAGGCATGCAAAAGGGAGGTGTAGCCTGTTAGCCCGCTGGAGCTTATCACACCGTTTAAAGCGTGGAGCCGCGCGCCGTATGGCTTCCGAGCACGACTGAGCGGCAGCAGCCCGGGGAGAAACACCCTAGCTCCCTTTTTACAGCAGCTACTTGTGACCGGCAGGGATAGAGCACCTGCCGCCTGCCAAGGTTCTGGCCCACGTGGCTTGAGGCTCACCATACTCCTCCCTCCCCCCGGAGCAGGCCAGGCAATCCCAGCCAATGAGGGCAATGGGAGGGTGCCTGCCAGTGCAGATTAGAACCACCAGTGCTACTCCAGGAGCTGTGCCAAATAAGTGGCTCCATCCACTGTCCCCCTTCTGCAGCCCACCACGCCCCTCCTGCCCAAACCCTGCACCTCTCCCACACAATTGGGCCCCTAGAAGAGTTTATCTAGCCCTGGGTGGAAGCCCTGAGCCTTGTGCCTCCCCACTCACTCTGTGTGGGGCTGGCATGCGAGGGGAACCCTAGTGCCCCGAACTGAATGGGTGGGTCTTTCTGCTCATCAGCTGGGGCACTGTCCCTCTAAGCCTGGCAGGAGATTAATCAGCCCTGTCCTGTCAGTCAGCGTGTGCAGGGGACCCTGAGCTTGACTGGGGGCTGCCCCCCAGCTTAGACGGAGCACGGGTTGGGGCCGCACCCATGAGATGGGATCTCTTGGTTTTGCTACTCACTTGTGTGTGTGGCCTCCAACTGATTTTTCTATGGGCCAGTGCCCCCCCAAAGGTTTCCCATCCCTCTCTGAAGAATCTGCTCCAATTTAGTACACAGCAAAAGAGGTAATTTAGATGGCTCTGCTGGTACCCAGACAACAGGGAGCGACGATCCCCAGCACGCAGGCCCCAGAGCCTAAGGGGATCCCCAAAATCCACTAACTGGCACCCCAGAAAAGTAGATTGGCCTATGGGAAACCCCGAACCTCAGTCCTCCCTGTCCCTTCCCTTCCCCTCACCCCATGGAGCTGGAGCGTCGGAGCAGTGAGCTCTCTCAGCTGGGGGCCACATCGGTGAGGGTTTGAGGAGTTTTTTTGCTTCTCACTTGTGATCCCCACCTGATTTTTCAGTCCGTGGCCCCCAACCCAAAAAGGTTCCCCACCCCTGCCATAAAGAAAACATTGAAACCTTGTGTTGGACACAATGTTTTACTGTATTTAAAATGAAGTTTGATAAACCAACACAAGAAAGTTAAAATGCTTAATCGGTTTAATAATTTACATTAAGCCATTCTCCCCAGCTGCAGCACTAGCAAAACGGGCATAATTATGTAATTAACAGTGAGCTTCCATTAGCAACTAATAGTCCAGGGAAAGCTTTGCATTGACCCAGGTGGTCCATGGGGCACATGGAGGAAAGAGCCCGTCCTCCCCCAGAGAGCAACACAGCCCAGAGCAGGAGGGTTAAATAAACCTGGTATGCTACTTCAGAAAGGTTGCTGACCCCTGCCTTCCAAGAACCCGCTTCCCCAGCTGTCTGATAACCTGGTGATTGGACTATCTGCTTTGTTAAAGGCTGTAAGAGCCAGTTCAAATTCCTCATACCGTGGGTCACACTGAAATATTAACAAATGTCAAATTTACAGTATTTTAAAAGTTACATCTGCTTTTAGCCACTAAATGTCCAATTTACAGGCTAAATTTCTACCTCTACTCATCTTAATCACTCAGCAATGGCTGGAACCAAAACAGATCCATTTCAGATTGAACTAATTGAAAGGCAAGAGCCAGAATGCCCTCAATTAAACCTGCCATCACATATTTTAGACAAGGACAGAGTTTCTTCGCAGAAGGATGGCGGCTAGCACTGATTTCCCTAAGGTGGGCTGGGCTGATCTAATGCGTCTGGTAAGCAAAATGATGTCAAGGACGAGAGTGCCAACCCAGATGTCACCTTTGTTGCTTTGGTTACCTGTGTTTGTGACAATACCAAATGACCTTCAATCTCAGCGGCGTAGATTCAAATCTGCATTGGATTAGGGCTCTGGGCACTCACCTGAAAGATTTCAAGAACTTCTTTTAAACAATACTCATTGGACTTGCCTAACCCTGGGGTAAGTCCCCGCTGTGTTCAACAGAATCGTGCTTGCACTCGGAAGGACAGGATGGGCCAAATGGTCTTAGGTGCCACATTACTTCAGCAACATTCTGCTGCGGAGATGGAGGCTTAGGTCCAATTCTGGGGTGCATGTCCCCATCCTTGAGAGAGGCAAACTAGAAAAATCTAAAAAAACCTTAAAAACCCAGCAAATGGTCTGGTAGCACTTTAAAGACTAAAAAAACATGCCGATGGCATCATGAGCTTTCATGGGCACAGCCCAGTTCTTAAGCCCCCCCCCCCCCGCATCCTCCTCCTGTTCTGAAATGTGATTTGTCCTTTTCATACGTGTTCATTTTTTTTTATTGTATCCTTTGGTATATATGGCTGTGACAATTTTCTTCCACTATTTGATCGGAGGAAGTGGGTCTGGCCCACGAAAGCTCATCATCTAATAAACCATCTTGTTAGTCTTTAAAGTGCTACATTGTCCTGCATTTTGCTTCACCCATTCATAGTAGTCCTCAATAACCTTGCTTAGTGGTTTCTGATTTCCAATCCATCCAATTGCCAAAGTTCATCTACCAGCAGCGATTGTGTTTAGGAAAATAAATTTTTTTAAGTGTAAGGAAAAACCGGTTCTCTCTTTTGTAACTGTCACTCGTGGAGAGGTGTTGCTCGTGTCCATTCTATGCTAGGCGTGCACGCACCCACATGCACAGTCGGAGACTTCTGCCTTGGTGGTATCCATAAGGTCAGCTGGGCGCCCCTTTGAGTGTCGCACTCGCGCACTGGTACATTAGGCGCTGCCAGCCCCATGTCCTCTCAGTTCCCTCTTGCCAGCAACACCAATGGCCAGGTACTGGAATGAATATGAGCAACACGTCTCCAAGAATGATAAAAATTAGGTGATTTTTTCTTTGAGCGTCTGCTCATGTCGATTCCATTGTAGGTGACACAAAGGCAGCAGTGCGGAGGGCAGGGGGCTTCTTCCAAGTGGGGCTGGAGCTCACTTGCTGCTGGCCCTGCTCCGGGGACTAAAGACCAGTCGAGTAACCGATAAGAATTCATGAGGTTACTGACTATTCAGTTAACTGCTATTTAACATCCCTACCCTGGCCTACACAGTCCATGCTGTCTGCTGGGGTCATAGGGCACTGGGGTGTTTGAGATAGGGATGTTAAATATCAATTAACTAATCAAATAGATAGGATTTCCATCGACTATTCGATTAGTCGATAAGGATTAGCATGCGTTCTGCCTTCGAAGTGTACAGGAGGCCCAGCAGGGGTGCATTTCAAAGACTGAAACGCCACATGGAGCCCGGGGTCAAGGGGTCCCCCACTGACTCCAGGCTCCATACAGGGCTTCCTCTTTCAAACGTACAGGAGTCCCCGCTGGGGTTCTTGTACATTTCAAAGACAGCGCTGCTGTTGTGCCAGTGCCCCATCCCACCAAGCTGGAGCTGGGGGAACCAGCTTTTAAGCCTGCTCCCCCCAGCACCTCCGCCCCCCCCGCCCCCGCCTCTTTGCAACAGAGGCAGCAAGGGGGGAAGCGACTAGTTGACTAGTCACTTACATCCGTAGGCTGAGGGGCAGGCCTATCCTTTGCGCTGGGTCAGGGTCACATGCAGCCTCACTGCCCAGTCCGTGTTGTCAGGGGGCTGCTGCAGAATGGTCTCCCACCTCCATGCAGCCAGTAGCTTGGCTCCCTGCTGCCATGCTTGGAGCCTCCACAGCTATTGACAAATGAACTAAACGTGCTCCAGCTGGTATTAATAACGATGGAATTTCAACTGCTGGAGAACTTGTTTGGACTGACTTATATTTAAGCCTCCCCCGGATCTCTCCACTGGCTCCTCTTGCGCTCGCTCTGCGAGTTCAGGTTTATGACCCTACAGTGCGCTGCATCCCTGTTCTTGGATTATTTAGCCAGCCTTGTCCAGCAGACTGGGGCAGGAAGCAATCTACCGACACCACCTGTGTTACTAGCTCTCCCAGTGTCTTACCTATGGAACGCCCTTCTCAAGCCAGTCAAACTGGCCATGCCCAGCTCATGCAAACCCCTCAAGCACCATGTGACGAAGCCTGATGATGATGCTCAGCAGCTGGGAGTAGTCTGAAGAAAGCTTGGCACTCCCAGCATGGGCACACATTCCATCCATGTGTATGCGGTACAGCCTCTTCTTCCCTAGCATTCGCCCGTTCTGTCACCAGAAAGACACACTCACAGGGGTACTACAGCAATCCAAATACACCTGCCACGCCAGCTTCCAGTGCATCTGAAGAGTGGGTTGTGCCCACAAAAGCTCTGATACTGTATTTGTTAGTCTCCAAAGTGCCACAGGACTGCTCATTTTTCAAGTTACAGACCAACAGCCACCCCCTCAGACTTTTTATACAGCAAAACACCACCAACCAACAACACCAACCAACTAAAATGTGCTTTATACAGTCCCTAGAGCCACCGTTAGAAAAAAGAAACAAATCTTGCATTGTAATATAGCAGTAGGAAGCCCCTACTTGATCATTCATGTTTTAAAAGCAAATCTTCAGGGGAAAAAGATAACACTCCATATAACAGAGTTACTTAAATGCCTATAAAAAGATCAACATGCCTACCAGCAGGCCCCAACTCCCATGATGCTTCTTTTTTTTTTTTTTTTTTAACTAACTCAAGGGGGCAATCCAGCAAAGGAGGGAAAGCAGTGCTGAGAGTCATTTGAATACACTGGAACAATTGTTTCCAGTTGGTCAGGTGTGCACTGGCCACGCATGACGAGCGGCAGTAATGCAAATTCTGTCCAAACGCCTGAGCATCAACTGCCATCCACTGTGCATGCAACTCTGTGCATGTGCCATGGAAGATTAAAATGTCAGAGACCCCGAAGCCATTTTTAGTCTTAGAAACAGTGTTTATACTACGCCAGATTCTGCTTCAAACGCAAAGCCATCTCCAAACGAAGCAGGTTTCTCTGTTAAACCATTGAGATTCCGCAACTGCCTCTGCAGCCCTGACAAACCCTTCTCCTCCCTTCTCTAAGTTACTGATCTTTTCAGACATGAAGGCAGCAGACACGTCGTTTAGACAACAAATGAGACCAAGGACACTGAGCGGGAAGCCAAAGCCCAAAGAGTATTAATACAAGAATCTGTGCAAGGTTTGCTTTTAGACAAGCTACAAGGAGTCAGATGAAGGTGTCTTGGTCTGTGGTGCTGCTCCCAGCTGCTACGACAGGCAGAATAAAGGTGTCTCAATATATGAGCAGTAAGAGCAAAACGGCACAGAATCCTAGTGCTGTTTCTCCTCGGTTTTGTCCCTGTCACTCCAGAGCAGAAATTAGGTGTTGGGACCAGGTTACGCCAAGTAAAACCAAACTGACAGTTGCTTGGAATAAATACTTACAAGTGCCATGTCAGTCCAAGAATGACTCAGCATAGGATTCCAGATTTATCCACTTAATTGCTACAGCTCAAGCACGTTCAGTCAGTCAACACTTCTTTGCCCCCTCACACCCCTCAAAAACCCTGCCAGTTTTGCAAAGCGATCCTGAGATCTGAGTGGCAGGCAGCATTTTCAGGTCTGTTTGCCACTGCCAGTAACAGATTCTGCAGCCTGAGCGAAAGCAGTACCTCAGGCCAGGTCTACACTAGACCTGGCAGCCCAGCTTAAGGTACACACCTCCAGCTACGTACAATAGGTAGCTGGAGTCTGCTTACCTTACCGCAGCATCCCCACAGAGGGAGGCCCAGGGGAGCAAACGCTTGGCTTCCCTGATCCATGAAGGGCAGGAGTACCGGAAGCTCTGAGTTTGATTTAGTGAGTCTTAGAGACTTGCTATATCGAACTCTGGAAGATTTATCGTGGGAGCAGTGATCTTCTGCAGAGTGGAGATGTGGCCTTAGTTAACTGTGTTGCTGCAGAGCCAACAGGAGGACAAATGAGTAACTCAGACTCCAGATTCACACAAAGTTGCCTAGCTAGGAGATGTCATTTCACAGAGTAGAACCGCATCGGGGATTCTGACACATGCTTTGTCCATGATTGCTCAACACTCTTATGGGAACATAATGCTAATAAGCACCATCAAGTTCTTCCTAGAGGCTGAATCTCAGCAACCCACAACTCTGGGCACTCACATTTTATAATCCAACTGCATCTAGAGGGTTCTGGAGGCAAGACGACCTGCTGTCACTAAGTCCAAAGAGGCAGCTTCTACCCAAAGGAGAGAAGCTGGCACAGAGGTTTGTCGTCTGATCGCTCAGAATAAGTAAGAAAATTACAAAACAGTTCCACTCAGCAGCTGCAGTGGAGGGGGTGGGGTGGGGTGGGGTGGCTTGGAGTTTCAGCCTGGTAACAGGGGCAGGCAGCTGTGGGGGGCCATGACAGACCCTCCATGAGCCTTGGGCGAGGGGCCCCACCCACCCCCCAGTAACTCCATGGGTCGTTTCCCTCCTGGCCAGTCCACAGTGAAGCGCAGCCCTGCAAACTCTGTGGATATCTGCAGCTCAAATGCAGGCACCCATCTAAGCACCCGCCGGGGCTCTACCCACCAGCACCTTGCCTCCAATGCAACCCAGCTCATCCCTCCGCAACAGCTGAGGCCATGAGCAATCATTTGCTGCTGGCTGCTGCCACCACAAGTTGGGCGAAAGGAGGAGGGAGAAAGAGTCCACAGACAAGAAGCTGCATGGCAGAAAATGTAAGCAGATGACTTGCTTTCCACTCAGACCTGATAACCACGGCAGGGCCTACACACAGGCCTGAAATAACGTCAGCAGCTGAAAAACGTACCAGACTAAGTCTGGATCACTGAAAACATCCTCTCTTCCCTGACTGTCTGCATTCGACTCGTCTCACCATCTCACCCAGAAGCTTCACACAGGCACTGAATAGCACGAGAAGCGTGAAGAAGCAAGTTGAAGAGCCTCCGGAGGCAGAGGAGCACTGGGTTAGGGCCTGGGGAAGGACCTAGCCATTTCAGGTTATTGCTGTTTACCCAGAAGGTCCTTGAGGTAAGAGGAGTCTATGGCTATGTCTAGACTACAACCCTTTTTTGGTAAAGGGATGTAAATTAGGCACGTCAATATTGCAAATGAAGCCGGGATTTGAATTTCCCATGCTTCATTTGCATAACGGCAGCCGCTGCTTTTTCCGAAACAGGGCTTTTTCGGGAAAAAACCCAGCAGTTTAGACTGGGCATTTTCAACAGAAATGCCCTGTTTTGTGCCCCCCCCCCCCCCCCCCAAAAAAACCCTGTTTTGAGAAAAAGCAGCGGCCACCATTATGCAAATGAAGTGCGGGAAATTCAAATCCCGGCTTCATTTGCAATATCCACATGCCTAATTTACATCCCTTTACCAAAAAAGGGCTGTAGCCTAGACACGGCCTATTTGGCGATCTATGGTACCAATTGCCACAGAAAAGTTCATAGAACATTTATGATATTTTAGTCATCTGCCAAGACAAGTGAGTCACTCCATATGAGTGGGCAAGCAGCATTTTGCAGGACTAATTTAGGCCATGAAAGTGGAGAAATTAGGAAGAGAGCTTAGCTGCATTTCAGGGCTCTCCTACGCTGTACATTTTAATGGTCTAAAATGGATCCACCTCTTGTAACAGCGCTCACGAACTCTACTCACTGTCTAGAAGGATAATCGGTTCAGAATAATTCCCCTATAAAAAAACCAAGCAAGGCACCTTTGCTCTTCACTGGAAAATTCCAGTTTAATGTCAGAGAAACTAACAGGCATTTACACAAATTCACAGCTCAATGCAATGGTGGACAACGTGACCAGATCTTGGACCACTGTACATTCAGTATGGGGCCAGTGACAAACACTACTGCTAGAACACATGTTTTACAGGTATCTTGAATTCTCAGGGCCAGAAAGGTAACTAAGTCCAGAAAAGCTGCTTATTTCATGCTGGCGTGAAGCGATCAGTTTTAGCTGTAGTCAGTCACGTCATCTCAAGCGCACTGCCAGGGAGCAGCCCGCCAGGAAGAGAACTGAAAGGAAGTCCTGCAGTGGGCGTACCAAGACACTGACTGACTTCAGTCGAGCTCTCCCCCCTACTTCCATCTTGCGCTAGGACTCCATGCTGGCAAGTTTTTACTCCTGGAAAACAGATTCTGGTTCCCTCTGCATCCGCTTCCAGCCCGTACTCAAAGGAGAGTGGGTACAAATATTGCTAATTAAAAATGGATTTTTTTTTTTTGCTGTGCCAGTTTATTTCAAAAAAGTGTTTTTTTAAAAATAAACCCATTTAAAATGAAACTTGAAATTGACATCCTATGCTAAGGCCCAAACAATCTATTTTAAATCACTTATATCCAAAAAGTAAGCAGTTTGTTGAAGTGCCAAGCTTTAAGAAAGTGAAACCACTAAACTGATAGAAGTCACTTGCTTAAAACACCTGGAGTCAAGTTTGTGAAGTGCTAAACCAGCTTAATATTTTATTCATCTCAGTATACATTAGTTCAAGTTCAATGATCAAAGTAAAAAAAAAAATCAACTGAGTTGAAAAAGAAAAGCTAGTTTTTATCTTCCAACCTATGAAAAAAATTAGGCATGAATGGATGAGATCTACTAGTTTTAAAATCTCAACAGATGTGGTGACCAGAAACAATCAATTCAATATATCAGCTATCAACAATACTTCCTGTTTAATACATTGGCCAGAAATACAAAAATTATCAAAACACGTTTCGCATGTATGCAGCACTCAAGGCAGCTTAAAAAAACCAATAAAATGCTGTTTTTGTGCATTTATCTGTATTTGAATTTATAGCCAAAGAGAGTTGACACAAATCACAAGTAAAAAGTTAACTCAGTAAATAAGAAATGCATCTTTAATCATTTTTCAGCATACAAATGTAAAAACTAATAATCAGAAAAAATGTAAATTAAGTTACATAGCTGCTTAAAGAAATGTGTATAGAAAGAGGTCCAGACTGTCAACGTGTCATGATTTCAGTGCAAGATTGGATCTTAAATACCTTTGAGGATCTGAGTCAGACCATACCCTACTGGTTAGCAAAAAGGAGCGCTACATTTAGTATAAAGCTATATTCAGAAGTAAATCGACATATTTTAATGGTTACCAACTAATGAGCATCTATCTTTTTTTTTTTTTGGAGGGGGGAGAATAACGAAGTACAAATGCAAACTGATTAAATCAATTATTTAAATCAAGGCTTCCAGTCTGCTGTCTTAAATCACAATTAAAATCGGTGATTTAAATTGCTTTGATTTAAACCAACCCTTCCCCAATCCCTAGCTCTAAATAAGGTGCCTTTTCCATAGGCCTGACAGCATCTGGCTACTCCAAGAGCCATGTGGCCTAAACGTCATCAAAAGGGCAAGTCCATGCCCTCCACCTTTAAATTTCAGAAAGTGCAGTGAACTGCAGCCATAACTTGAAAACTTGTCAATTCACTCCAAAATCTGAAAACCAACCATACCCAGACCGGTTTTTACTCTGGAATTGTGGCTGCAAATGCAGATTCACTGGGGAATATTGGCAATACCCCCATTTCACCGTGAAGGACTTGCAGACAGACTAATGAGAATTGTGATAGAAATGTAGCCGTGTTAGTTTGCAGACTAATGAGAAGCACTTTGGTTAAAACCGCCGAAGCTCCTGGCTTCTCCAAACAGACTCCACAGTTGAGAAGGATAAAAGTTTCTTTATAAAAAGATACAGGAACAATTGAGGTATCTTCCCCCTTAGGATGTTTATTTTTTAATCTCAAATGTTCCCACTTCGGCTAAGTCTACATTGGCACTTTTCTGCGCTGCAATTTCCTGGCTCACAGCAAGAAAATCTGGCCCCAACCCACAGCAAGTTACAGTGCTGTAAATCACCAGTGTAAACAAGTTCCCAGCCCTGCCAGCTACTCCCCTCCCGGGTGGTTTATTTACCCTGAGAGTAATAGAGAGGTAGCCGGGTTAGTCTGATCTTGCTAAAACAAAAGGAAAAACTATGTAGCACTTTAAAGACTAACAAGAAGGTTTAATAGGTGATGAGCTTTCATGGGCCAGACCCACTTTCTCAGATCATATTCTGGAAGAGAATTGGCATGGCCACATATACCAAAGGGATACAATGGAAAAAAAAGTGAACACATTCTTAAATTGACAAATCAGATTTAGTACAGAAGGTGAGGCGAGGGAGAGGGAGGGAATAGCTATTTTTGAGTCAATGAATGGCTAATCAGGGGTGATAGGCGGGGAAGCTATCTTGGGAATGTGTAAGGTAATTAGCATCTTTGTTAAAGCTCATTCGTAAAGTGCCAAATTTAAGCATGAATGTTTTACAGCAATAGAGCTTTCTCCCAGCGCTCCTGCCGTGGCCACACAGCAGCGCTTCGAAGTGTAGACAAAGCCTTAGTTTTAATCCAATGCCCGTTCAGAGACACTGCAGAACAGATTGGGAGCTGCTGCTTGGGCTTGAGACAGTCCCTTGTGGGAGGGAAGGAAAGGGGAGAGGTTGGCCATGACACAGGAAGTCTCTGCCAGAGGACTAAGAGGCCCTGAATCAATGATAAGTGGAAGCTCTGTTCACCAAAGGGGTGGCTCAGTAGCTCTTTGCCCCATCCCAAGGAAGAGGAGTGAGGAGCGATTTCCTTGCCAGAGGGACAGGTAAGCACATGCTGGACTGCATACATCTGGGAGCAGTGCTGAAGTCTGTGTCAACCCTCAAAACCTGCACTGGACCAATAACCTCACGTAGGTTTATCTCCCACACAGCTTCTGTCTCCTTTGAAACTTTGTGGATAGCTGACCCAGACTGCTTGGCTTCTGCCTAAATTCCAAATGGATGTGCTGGCCTATTGACTTTGCTGCTGAATTCATTCCTGCTCCTTAGGATGTGGCAGAATTTCGAATGTAACCGAGGCAGGACTGGACTCTCAGACAGCATTTCCGCCCAGGCATCCAATTACAAAAGCCGCTGGTAAAGGAGAGCTTGTGACGTGCCTGGAATTATACTTCTCTAACGAAGGGCATCAGAAGTTCTCTAGCTCCACTTCTCCTGGCCCCACCCCAGCCCAGACCACAACAAAACGTGCAATGAGAACGAGGCGCCGTGCTTCAGAACTGGCAATGCGTCCGCGCCTAGGGACAGCAGCAGGGGGTTCAGAGAATGTCGAGCCCACAGAACAACAAGTCTCCTATTCCAGAGCCAACAGGACGAGAGCTGCTCAGCTTCACACACAGTATTAGTATTAGCCATGGCAAAGCCAAAACCAAAGCAGGATCGTCACCCAAGTAGAACACGAAGATGGGGCACGTTATGAGCCAGCTCGTACGCTCCCTGCTCCCTGGGTGTTGAGGCACAAGACTGGTGGGAGTTTCACACACCCCATCTAGATTTTTAAACAGCAAGAACAGGGGTTCTCAGCTCATTTCCCACTGGGAGCCACACCACGGACCTGTGTCTCCACATAGGCCGCAGCTCTCCACTTGCAGCCCACGGTGCTAGACCGTGAGCAGCCTAGCAAGCTGAGAGACACAAAGCACCCGATGAACAGGCTTCTCTTCCTGCCTACGAGGGAATCTCAGGCTGCACCCCCATCCCAGAACCCTGCCCCAGCCCAGCGAAAGGGAGTGCAAGAGGCAGGAGTACGCAGAGGGGGGGTGTCTGGCTTGGGACAATTAGGAAACAGGAAGCAACAGGAAGGCTTCACTGCCCTATTTCTCTCTGTTTAGAAGTGGTGAACGGGTTCCTTTTCCTAGGAAGCTGAGCCACCCAAGCCCCTCCCCTTGCAGGCTGAGGGAAATGCTCTGATTTAGGGAGACTCCTTTGAGAGGTGATGTCCCAGAGCCATGGTGGGCAAGGGCCTGGGATACTCAGCTATTGGTATCAGCTGTTTCTTAGTCATTCAAATGGCTTGGGGCCCTGGCTGGCATCCCAGCCATCCTAAACACCACTTTTCTGAGGCCTTCTGCCATGCAGCCAGAGGCATCTCACTGCCATTCTCTGGTCCTAGCAGGGCGGGGGGGGGGGGGGCTGCAGGGTGCTCTCCCACCTCCATGCAGCCAGCGGCCTGTGCTCGCCTCTGCCAGGCTCAATGGCTATTTATTGACCAACAATTTGCTAGAGTTTTGAAGTATTGTGCACAGATTGTGTGTGCGCATGCGTGCACAAATTCCCTCAGGAAAGGGCCGAGAGGGACACGGGAGATGGGGTGTGCACAGATTTTGTGCATGCTGAATTCTTTTGGGAAAGGGCTGAGAAGGGCACTGAGGGCGGGGTGTGCACAGATTTTGTGCGCACTGATCCGGCAGAGATCTTGCTACATTTCAAAAGTGGAGGTGCCCTTATTGACTAATCAAATAGTCTATGCAACTTCCATTGACTATTCGATTAGTTGATTAATCTAAATTTCACATCCCTACAATGAGCAGGTTTAGAAATAAACATAAGGAAGTACTTTACACAGTCAACCTGCGGAACTCCTTGCCACGGTATGTTGTCAAGGCCAAAAGTATAAGAGGTTTATAGATAAATTTATGGAGGATAGGTCCATCAATAGCTATGAGCCAAGGTGGTCATGGATGCAACCCCATTCTCTGGGCATCCCTAAGCCCCTGACTGCCAAATGAGACTCGAGGACAGGACACTGGATAACTGCCCTGTCCTGCTCACTCCCCAAAAGGCAGCTGCAGCCCTGGGGCACTGCAAAGGCATGGACAGCTACACTGTGAAGTCTGAGATCTGCAGTAGAAGGGTGTGGCGAGTATCTCAAGAGGCGGGCATTCCCCTGCGCTCAGCGAAAGACAGGTCTGAGCTCTGGCTGAGCAGCCAATGTACTGAAGCACCCATCAAGAGAGACCTGCCGGTCTTAGCATAGCAAGCATGCGACTTATCAGATACTGCCGGAGTACTTTCCAGCCCCAGAAAAGGTTACAAGCGATCTTCCCCACGGCGTGGATATTGCAACAGCAGAGAACAGTGTAAGACAGGCCACAGCGGAACCACCCCTGGACAAATCCCCGGCTTGACAATCAAGTGCCTAATATTGTTAGGGGCCTTGGGCCAATACCTTTGAATTTCAAAGTACTGCATCCGCCTGGCTACTTCAGAAAAAGCTGCCTTTCCACCACTGCCCGTTCTTGGAATAATGCGAAATACTTTCCTGTGGTAAAGCTTCTCAGATAAGTCTGCTTCTGGGCCATTACAAATAACACATCCCATTTGCTAGGATATACGGACAGGATTGGAAGCATAAAAGAGATTTTAAACCCACAGTTTTAAGTAGAGTAACTATCATCCTCCTCCCCACCAGCACACTGTATAAAATTAAAGGACAAGTAAAATGCAGTCACTGTGCAAAATTTTCTTCTCTAGCGGCTTAAGCAGCAAAATTAGGGGTGTAGAAATGCGTTTGAAATGTAACCGTGAAACTGCTAAAACCATAGCGGTGCCATGGTTACACGCACTGCGGGCTCTGCAATGGAAAGATCCCCGTCTAAACGGCCATTCTTCTATCTAAAATACCCGTGTTGAAAAAACCACAGCTGCCATTATGCAAATGAAGCATAGGAGATTTAAATCCCGGCTTCATTTGCAATTTCGAAGTGTCTAATTCACATCCCTTTTCTCGAAAAAGGGATGTAGTCTAGACACGCCCACGGATTAAGTATCAGGTAACTGACTAATGGAACAGTCAACAGTCCTAGGGCTGTTGCTACACTTCAAAGGTGAAAGCCCCAAAGCCTGAGGTCAGCTGGGGACTCTCCCTCCCCCCCCCCGCTGGTCCGAGGCTCGTGCAGCACTGCCGCTTTGAAACTCCGCAGCAATTACGTTGATGTCGTCATGAACTACCTATGAGCCTTGATACTGCACAAAATAATGAAATACAGTGAACCCTCGCTACTTCGCGGTTCGACTATCGCGGATTCACGACTTCGCGGACTTTTTTCATTACATTATGTATATACGTGAATCCGCGATGGTCGAACCGCGAAGTAGCGGTTACCAAAACTTTAAAAAGCCTCCGGGGAAGCCGGCGGGGGGGCATCCCAGGCGCGCCTGGGCTGCTCCCCCGCCGGAGCCCCTCCGCGGCTTTCAAAGCCTCCGGGGAAGCCGGCGGGGGGGCATCCCAGGCGCGCCTGGGCTGCTCCCCCGCCGGAGCCCCTCCGCGGCTTTCAAAGCCTCGGGGGAAGCCGGCGGGGGGGCATCCCAGGCGCGCCTGGGCTGCTCCCCCGCCGGAGCCCCTCCGCGGCTTTCAAAGCCTCCGGGGAAGCCGGCGGGGGGGCATCCCAGGCGCGCCTGGGCTGCTCCCCCGCCGGAGCCCCTCCGCGGCTTTCAAAGCCTCGGGGGAAGCCGGCGGGGGGGCATCCCAGGCGCGCCTGGGCTGCTCCCCCGCCGGAGCCCCTCCGCGGCTTTCAAAGCCTCCGGGGAAGCCGGCGGGGGGGCATCCCAGGCGCGCCTGGGCTGCTCCCCCGCCGGAGCCCCTCCGCGGCTTTCAAAGCCTCGGGGGAAGCCGGCGGGGGGGCATCCCAGGCGCGCCTGGGCTGCTCCCCCGCCGGAGCCCCTCCGCGGCTTTCAAAGCCTCCGGGGAAGCCGGCGGGGGGGCATCCCAGGCGCGCCTGGGCTGCTCCCCCGCCGGAGCCCCTCCGCGGCTTTCAAAGCCTCGGGGGAAGCCGGCGGGGGGGCATCCCAGGCGCGCCTGGGCTGCTCCCCCGCCGGAGCCCCTCCGCGGCTTTCAAAGCCTCCGGGGAAGCCGGAGGGGGGGCATCCCAGGCGCGCCTGGGATGCCCCCCCCGCCGGCTTCCCCCGAGGCTTTGAGGATCCTACTTCTACTTCGCGGATTTTCATCTATCGCGGTCGGGTTTGGAACCTATCTACCGCGATAAACGAGGGTTCACTGTATTCCTCATGAGTTTAATTTACCAGGTTGCATTTTTTTTATTAGACATGGCTGCTGGACAGCTGAAGGAATTTCACTTATTTACCATGTCCCTTCTACAACCAAAATACACCCCAAGAAGCAGCAGATTCTACAACTGAAAGCAGATATTTTGATCAAGACTTAGATATTCTTCTTCCCCATCACGTCAAGTGGAAGCTACTTACTGTAACAGGAAGTTCTTAGAGCAATGTTGCCCCACCTGTATTCTGCTACCCACCCTCCATCCCTTCTTCTTCAGACCCTTCCTTGGCTTTGCAGTAAGAAGAAACAGGAGGCATCAATCCACAAGGCCTCTTATGCCCTCCATCAATAGCATGAGGAAGAAGCCACTTAACTTAGCCTTGGTGCTCAGGAGGACACAGGGGCACCAAATTACACCCTGCTTCTCTGCTGACCTTTGGTTCCTAGGCTCAACATTTTAACCACTGAAGTTCTTTCTGTGGCAATTCCAGTGTGACAGGCTCCCATTAAGCTAGCAATAAAGCTATTGAGCAGAATATTCCACTTTAACTTCTGGGTACAAGGTTAACCCTGGGAGTTCAGGATGGCAATGCTGTAAACAGGCAGTTCACGAGCAGCCTGTCTTGAGCCAAGAATGATACCTGGATGGCTGTACAGACACAGGACAGTAAAGCCAGCCGGCATGTAGGGACACGGGGGGTGTGCATGCCACAGCGTTTGAACAGAGCTTTCTGCGCATGTTTATAAGCAGGATGACACTGTCCTGACTAGGATCACACAAATGTAACTAACTTCTAAAGATCATAGCGGTTCCAGCTCCACGCGCTGCGGGCTCTGCCGCACAAAGCAGAAATACGCTTTATACTGCAGCGCCTGCAGTGAATCTGCCTCCCTGGGAGTGGGGCCGGCAGGGCAGGGGCTGCTGCTGGCCCTCCTTCAGGGGACCCACAGGGCTGGAGCAGCCCCCTGCTTGGGTTGGGTGGGGAGCTCATCCAGCCCTTACTGGTTAACCAGAACCAGTAACCTCACCATTAAGCCTCAACCTTTGACATCCCTAACCCTGACCGCACAGTTAAACATCCACACCGCATTCCCTCAGAACAGCTGCCACTCCCCCGTCAAATGCATTTCCAGCTGGCTGGGCCAACATCAACTAAACAAGTTCTCCGGTTCCTCAACTCAAACTCTTGTCAAACCGGGGAAGCCCCAGTTCAGAATCTGAGGCTGTGCTGATTTTGCAGCTCTCTACTGGCAATTACCCCTACTCAGAGGCTCACTAATACCACCGCTGTACAAAGGCTTTTCAGCTTCTGATTACAGAGTGGCATCTCAAGGAACCAATTCAGACTGGTTACTTCTCTCATCGCTCTGAGCAGGCAGCAGCATCAAGGGGAAAGGAATGTGCGTGCCAGCTGGAGGCAGTTCCGATGCAGGGAATATTTCTACAGCTGAACATGACTAAACAGAAGTTTTAAAGAGAACTTAATTACAGACAGCCAACTTGGGGACATCTCTGTGAGAACACCCAGCTTCTAGTCCTCTGACAGCAGGTGATGATCCAAAGAAGAGTATTCATTAACCTCTCTGAAGTACACATTAAATCAAAATTTTCCTACTGGCTGAAACCAAGCATGACTGAAGGGACGGACAGGAAGTAGGAGAGTGACATTTCCTGTTGTTAGCCCTGAAAACTCAGAACAAGGATTTAAATACCTGGTTTCCAGTCATTTCTGCAAGTTGCTGACACACACCATCTTCTGCAGAGTCCGAAGTGGCCTCTGGCTCCCAGAGTCCACACTGCTTTTGGTTAGTCCCAGGAAGGACACTTCCAAAGCAAGAGCAGGCCCGTTTATCCTGCCTTCAGCTGTAACCCACACAGCATGCAGCGATGATCTTGATCTTGCAATGTCTGACAGAGCTTAGCTCCTCTTTCTTGGCAAACAGCTTTTGAGCACGCCAGCCCACTCCCGCAGCCTGGCTCCTGCGCAGACACCCCACCTCAACAGCCCCCTCCTGCATTTTGGCCCCAACCCAGAGCATGGGGGGGACCCCCTAAATCTACTAACCCTGGGTCACCAGAAGAGTTAATCCAGCTCTGGGGTTAAGTTGTGAACCTCAGCGCCCCCTGCCCTTCCCCTCCTTCCCGGGGGGAGCGCTCAAGGGGAGTGAGGAGAGTCTTTTACCACTTCTCAGTGGGGGGGTCACCTCTGTGACGGTGGCCACTTGACTCAAGAAGGTTTCAAGTGCCGCCCCACCCTAGGCACTTGAAAACCTACATTCTTGGTTCAAAGCCACCACTGGAGGGCGAAAAGCAGCAGCAGGCAGACAGCTGTGTGAGGTTCCACAGTGCAGCAGGCATTTCTGGAAAACTGACGAGTCATGTGGGAGCAACACCCTACTGTTCAGAAAAGAGGCACCGAACCAACAGGACCCCCTTTATGAGAGACATCGACTACCAATGGCATGATCAGCAGCTCATTTGCCTCAAATATTGGAAGGGCTTGAGTTGGTCTGCTGGGATTTCAATGTTATTTGTCCCATCTACTCTGCCTGTCCCAGCCATTCGAAACAACGGGCTGTCAGTCACATGCTCCAATGAAATCACTTGTAACAGGCAAACACGCCCACCAGTTAGAGGTCAAACTCAAGGCAGCACTGCCAGTGAATGTACTTCGGGGGTGTATGTTTAGCAAGGAGAAGTGAAATTACTGAACCAGCCTGGCAGATTTTTTACTCTCTCACTTAGGCCAAAATGTCTTAGTGTGTGAGAAGCTTGTCTGATCTCTGCCACAACTGTCAAAAATGCCAAGGACTGAGCCTAGGTGAATCTGAACAGCTGATGTAAACAATGTACTGTAATTTAGCCCAGGCCAACCTGACTGGAGGAGCTATAGATATCACACAAAGCAGCTTCCAAAGAAGCTGAAGAAACGGGACTGCTCAAAGACCTTTTCCACAAGCGCAGGCAGTTCCTCAGGGAAGGGCTGTTAAATAAGTGAGCTCCCCCTCCAGAGACGCCCCCTCCTGGTGAAAGAGCAGTCCTATCAGGGGTCACTGCTGTAGTCTGTACACACGATTTGATAGAGGAATGCCCAGCCATTTCAGCTATGACATTGCATGCTGAAACGACAAAAGGAACACTCAGCAAAAATATACTGGCATTGAGCATTCGCCATCCCCGTGCCTAGAACCTGACTAACAGCCCAACGATTCACCAACACCCCAGAGAAAGGGGACAGATCTAAATAAGTTAGCAGATGGAGGATATACTCAATTTTCTCTGCTGCTTTTTTTTTTTTTTTAAAGACTTCAAATGTGACTCTAAACAGTAAGTTATGGGGTGTGAGCAGCTTACGTATTACAGAGCAACATGTGAACACAAGCCAAATGCGAGGCGTAGGAGAGGACTCACCCTAATACTTTTTAAGGTGCCATGTACTCACCCACAACCTAGTCCCTCAAAAACCAGGGCTGAAGTTACAGCAGCTTTAGAGTCAAGTGACAGCCGCCCAACCAAACACTGAACAGCCACAACCAAGCTTATTCGGTCTTTGGAAACTCAGTCAAGGGCCCTAAACACAGTGTTCTCAGACTGCTTTGAGGCAGATGAAATTCAGTTTCAGAAGAGTTGTTTATTTTTGGTGCTGCAATAAGAAATGGCAAGTTTCCCGATGTGTTTTTGAAAGCCTAATACCTCTACTAATCAGGCTAATCAAAGTAATCTTGTATCTAGACCAAGGGTGGCGAACCTAAGGCCAGATGCGGCCCCCGGCTTAACTGGATCTAGCTCCCAAGACTCGAGCCTCCCCCCTCCCCTCCTCCAGTACTGGGGAGCACATACTGGTGTTCCAGCCCTACCCAACCCCAAGGCTGGAGCACACAATCTACTAGCCTGGGCCTCAACAAGGGGAATGAGGAGTGTCGCTCTCTCCTTCTCAGTCGGGGGCCACGTCAGTATGCAGTTCCCAACTGATTTTTCTGTAGGTCAGTGGCCCACTGACCCAAAAAAGTTCCCCGCCCCAATGTAAATGATCCAAGCATGCCTCGAGAATGCCAAGTAATAACTTCATACGGCTGCAGTGAAATAGGTAAAAGTAGGGATGTAAAATCCTGTTTACTTGGTTAACCAGTTAAACACTGTTCAACCGGTTAAAAGAGGAGCAGCAGGGAGTCCCCTCCAGCCCAGCAGACCGGGATAGGGAGAGCAACCCCCCATCCCCTCTCCACTGCAACTGGGCTGCAGTACACCCCCCCCCCCCACCACCACCCTTACACTGTTTCCAAAGTGGCAAGTGAGGCATTCACTCTGGAGTAAGACTGTCTATGTAAGGAACACACTGGTATGACTATAGCGGTATAACAGTTCCAGTTTGGAGACGCTGTGGACTTATTTGTACAGGGTCGGATCCGCACTTACGAACGGGGCTTTTCTCGCCCCGGAGCTCACAGGCAGCAGGTCGCCACCCGTGTCCTCCAGGGCGAGAAAAGCTTCTCTCAGTCCCTCTGGTCTGCTGGGGGGTCCAGCAAAGCCACTGGACCCTCCCAGCAGACCAGGGACACCCGAGCAAAGCCGCCGCCAGCTAGTGCACCCCCCCCCCCCCCAGCAGACCAGGCTTTTGTTGCGGGACGCCTCGGGTAGAGCAGCTGGGGTGCTGCCGGGTTGGTCCTATGGGAACCTACCGGGCAGCGCCCCAGCTGTTCTGTCCCAGGCTCCAGATTCAGCAGCTGTTGAAACTGATCAGGCTGATTACAAGAAGCTGGGGGCAGAGCAACTCTGCCTCCAGCTTCCTGTAGTCAGCCCCTGGTCAGTTTCAGTGGCAGCAGCTGAATCTGGAGCCAGTTCTGACTTACATACAAATTCAACTTAAGAACAAATCTATAGTCCCTATCTTGTACGTAACCCGGGGACTGCCTGTACTATGAACCTGCCTGAGTTTATGCAGGGTTTAGTACTGGAGACCAACTGTTAGAACATGGTTTGGGCCTCACTGTGTAGAAGAAATCTGTTAAAAACTGGGACCCGATCCTTGAGTCCAGCTGAGCCGTGCCTAGTATAGGACTCAAGGGAGACAGGTGACAAAAATGTCATGGGCCAAGTCAGCTGGGTAACAGACCAGCCTCAGGGCTGCCTTAATTGCTGCTTTGCAGCCTCAGAGGCAACACCATCAAGGGGGGAGAAAAAGGGGTTGGGGTGGGGAGAGATGCTCCAGCCACACTCCCCCATGCCTGGTTGCATAGGGCCCCTACCAAACTCAGAGTCAATTTCACAGCCAGAGGGGTGGGGGAGCTTTAATTGGTCAGTTTCATGTTTTCAGATGCTTACCTCTGAAACTGCAGGGTGCTGTAATTGGAGGTGCAATAAGCAGCAAGGGGAACTTAGATTTCACAGAGAAGAACTAGCTTAGGGTCTTAGGGCTCTATCCATGGAGATTCCCCTACACAAGATCTGTCAGCTGACCTGATCTGTTGGGTTTTAGACTCATGTGCACCAACGTGCCTGGAAAAGGGACTGTCACAGGAGTCAGGCCCCATGTCTGAGGCCCTTTTTAAGGCTAACACATTTTGTCTTGCCTTGTTATGACATGGTTTGAGTAGTCTTCACATGCACAGGACCAAACCATGTAACAGGTACCAGATAGACACACACCAACATGTACCTTTAAAAAACAAATCCCCTGCTATACAGCACACACAATTCACTCTCTGGGCAGAATATCAGAACGAACCCACACATGACAGGCACCAGGTATGTCACAATGCACAAAGTGAAAGTGCTTAGGTTGTCTTAAGGCTCTGTATCCTGTATTTAACACTGTATCCTGTTCCTTCTAGGGATCTGAATGGGTAACCGGCTACCAGGTGATGCTTACTGAGTACTGGTTAACCAGTACCCAGAACACCCCCTGCCTGCAGCCCAACTTGGGTTGGGGGCTGGCCCCCACGCAGGGAGGAAGGAGGCGGGAGCAGGCGCTGACTGCCCCGCACATGAAGAGGGACCCGGGAACGGAAGCCGACACCCCCATACATTTTGGGGTGCTGGCTCTAGCAGAATCACATGTGGAGGGGCTGAGGAGCAGGAGCTTCCCCCCCCAATGCTTGGGCTTTCCATTTCCTGCTCTCCCTCCCCACGTGGAGGGGTAGGCAGCCGCAGCCCAGAGCATGGGAGTGGGAGCAAAAGATTTAACCGGTTAACTAGGATTTACATCCCTAGTTCTTACGTTGCCCTCCTCACTGTAGTGTCTGTTTTACTGTACAGATGGGCACAAGCACAGAGCTCAATGCTCCAAGTAAAATGTCTTGTGTAGTATAATTTGAGGATACATAGTTAATATTCTACACATTCTTTAATACTCAGAGGGTATTAAAGAATCTTTGCAGGTAGGCACTTTGGTACGAGACAGAACAGAATAAAAGCAACCACTAAGGGAGGCAGCTGGCAAAAGCACTTACATTCCTTCATGTTTGGTAAACAAAGAAAAACAACTGTTCAAAGCAGAGCAGCCAACTGTCAGTTGACAGATTTCCTATCTGTCTTCAAAGTGTAATTGCCAAGGGCTGCAAATGAGACCATCAAGATAGATCAACTGAGATCATCAGACTAGTATCCTAGCTTCCATTGCTGGAAAACTGCAACCAAAGACATTTAAGAAAAGGCTCTCATCTGCCCAACCTCTATGCAGCTTCTCCCCATATGCTTCTTACACAAATGTTACTGAGATTCTTCTTGGATAGCCATCGATCAACGGATCTCATCTTCTGAGACACTGTTGGTGAGCGACTAAACCAATCTTTGATCGGCAGAGCTGATTACAGATGTCACATAAAAAGCTGCCAATAGCAGGCGCTGTATGTTCTTTTCGGATCCTGAACTTTTCCTGCAATGCCTGGATACGCTGACTCTCAAAGCAATTAAGAGCCTGTACAATAGTTTGTCGCCAGGACAA
This sequence comes from Pelodiscus sinensis, assembly GCF_052426305.1. Taxonomy (NCBI): domain Eukaryota; kingdom Metazoa; phylum Chordata; order Testudines; family Trionychidae; genus Pelodiscus; species Pelodiscus sinensis. Next base: position 1,633,655 of record NC_143063.1, read on the forward strand.
TCTGTCCTGAACTATCGTTTCCAGATCACTGGGAGATATACCGCATGACTTTGTATTGGCCTTTAGGATGTCTTTATAGCACTTATACTGATCGCCAATAGAGCACTTTCCATGAGCAAGCTGGCCATGGAAGAACATCTTTGGTATCCGTGTATCATCCATCCTCATAACATGACCAATCCAGCGAAACTGTTTGTTCATAAGCATTGCTTCCATGCCCATGACACCACACAGCTTCAGAACCTCCATATTAGGAATTTTGTCCCACCAATTCACATAGGCAATCTTCCTCAGACAATGCATATGGAACTGATCAAGCTTCAAAACATGGCAACGATATATTGTCCATGACTCCGAGCCATACAGCAGGACATTCAGGACAACTGCCTGACCATATAGTGGTCAGATCAGGAGCCAGTACCATTCATTGCACCAGTTTGCAGAGTTTTCCTTCTCCTAGGTACTGTTGGTCCACAGCGCCTTATTCCATATTATTCAGTGCAAGCCTTCGGGATCTCTCCACGGGGGGCTTCCTCAATCCACTACCCTGAGGACGTGCCTCAACGCCATAATATCCCAGCACGAGGTGTTATTGAGATATTGGTCTAGTAAATCCAGTACAAAGAAGGACCAACAGACCTGGGAACCAAGGCAGGAATTATGCTCCATGCACCTTAGGCAAGTGTTTTCTGACACTGCAATTTTCACACTATTCCTTGCTTAGGTGGTACTTGCCCAGCAAGCAAGTTGTGAGGAATGTAATTTCACAGACACACAGTTGAGGGTCAACTCTTAAATGGTGCATAAATACAATCTAGGATATGAAAATGGCCATATGAACATCTTTCCCCCAGAAAAGCTCACACATGCAAACACAAGGCGCACTTCATCTTCCATCAAGAAACGCAAGCAAATAAAGGCTCAAACCTATCTGAACTTTGATAATGCAACACGGTGCGTTAACCACTAATTCCACTCACAAGAGGTAGATGTCCATCTCTGTGTTTCAGCAGGAGAGGCTGGGAAAATAGTATAAAATAAAGTTGAATGAATGTCCAGATGCACATTTCAAAATCTGTGCATTTTTACCTACAGTCCTATTACTGCACAAAAAGAAAGTCCATAATAACAACTCATTTAGGTACTAGGAAAACAAATTTGCACTGTGCAAAAAATGGTCATCCCAAGATTCATAAAATATGTTACCAAAAACCACAAGTTAATCAGACCGAACAGGGCATATGGCCACTTTCAATGGATGCGGAGTTACAGATTATAGTCCATTTGCTTGTGTACAAAGAATTATGCCTTGAGTATTCTCCAAAAGGTATCTGCTGCATCTCTTCATCAGCCCTTCTCCGTGCAAACAAATATTGAACACATTTCTCAGAACTTTCCTCTGGCTTCCATAAAAGCGTCCATCCCATCTAATGCTTTGGGCTCATCTCTTCCACTCCCTGATTCATACGGATTTCCAGCCCCAACACAGCCGTCTGAAATTTTACATAAACCGCAGGAAGAAAGGACAGTTGGTGGGAGTACAACTCTCACAGGATTTCCTTTGCTGTTTTCACTAACAATGTGAAAATTCTAATGAGATCAGTGCAGAACCCCCCAGCAGGTCCCAACAACAGAACCCAGAGCTCACAGGAGTAAGTGTCAATGCCACAGAACCTTTATGCTTTAAAACATTCCTTCCATAGCGGTGCCATAGGCACACAAGAGAGCTGGTTTTCATTTTTCTGGAAGCCAGCACACAGAGAATACCCAAATAAACACAGCCAGCAGGCCACAAGCAAGTGCAAACACATTTTCCGCTCACTATAGGGCCACTTAAGCTATCAATCCAAACTTACCACTGGGATATTGGGAGCAGCTCTTATCGCAAGAGAACAAAGAGGGGCAAGCTTGCATGGAAATTACGTTTACAGACTGACAGAGCAGCTCAATTGATTCACAAAAAAGGATGGTTTAACGTATAAAAATTTCCTCCATGGCCAGGGGTGCAGCCAATTGTTCAGACAATTTATATTCCAAAAGCCATAGTGAATTATGGGCTAGTGTCAGGAAAATCTCAGTGATAGTCTTCAAGTCTTCACCCGGCTACAGCATGCAGCAAAAAAACCCACGGCCTACAGATCACTGGCCTCTTTGAAGAGGAAAAAACCTAATTTGTTCCATATCCGTTAGCTCCATATCTGTTAAATTCATGATTATATTTTACAGACTTAAGTCTGGCAAGGCTCGATCTTGCAGGCAGCCAGTATATAGCTGGAAACGTGTGTGACAACTGCAGTAAGGGAGTTTGGCAAAAGCTAAATTAGAAGCGCCATGGTAGAGCCTGGAGCAGGGCTACTCAACACGTGGCCCATGGACCTCCCACTGCCTGCGGCCCATCTGTTTGCAGCCTGTGGTGCAGTTTGGGTTTACGCAGGGCTCAACAGGCAGCCCACAGGTGGGATCCTTTGAACATGGCCTCCACTGGGAACATACTCCACAACGGCGAGGCATCTCCCAGGCGGGGTGAGCACTGAAAGACACAAGCGGACGGGCCGGCTGGAACAGATGGGTACAGAGTGTCGGTGTTTCTACCCCCCAGGGAAGAGTGGGAAGTGCTTTGTATTCATGCCTGTCCATGTGAAAGAAGCTATTTGCATGTACATGCAACCACACTTAAGTTGTGGCCCTTGGCATGTGCCGTGAATACCATTGTGGCCTTGGGGCTTCCCAACTTGAGTAGTCCTGGCCTAGTCTGACTGGGCTTCCAGGCTCAGGGTGTCACAAATAACGTGACTTTCAATTTCCTATAGTCTCTCACTGATACACATAAGCCTACATTTACAAAAGTCACAAGAAAATACAATCTGGAGTAATTTTGCAAGAGTTGCATTTGGAGACAGTAAAATTGCAGAATTCCCGCAGGCCTAATACTAAGGCAAGAAAGGCTTCTGACCACATGAATTTGCGAGGCTGCTTCAACAGACAATTAGTGACACTTTATTCTCAGTGCTCTTCTTCCTCTGGCTTTCCAATGTAACCCATTTCTGGGAATGTTGCCACTAGTGGTTAGACAGCATTTCTAAAAAAACAGGTTGTTTCCACTGCTTGAGGAAGTTTTTGCCCCGGAATATCTCTAGTTTCAAAATCTTTTGTTCCTCTCTAAATAGCCTCTCTATTCCTTTGAAAACTCACACTTTGAAACATCTTTGAATAAACCAAGTCTCTCTCTCTGTCTCCCTAAGCAGACAGAACTGATCTTAAAACAGGTGATTTGTTATGGAGCCAGACACATGGTTTTAAGATCCACTATTTGATCTGAGGAAGTGGGTCTGGCCCACGAAAGCTCATCATCTAATAAACCATCTTGTTAGTCTTTAAAGTGCTACTTAGTGCTGTATTTTGTTTCAGCTACACCAGACTAACACGGCTACATTTCTATCACGGTTTTAAGATCAGAATGCCATCTCTGTTGCAGTGGTCACTGACAGTATCAGTACGGAGGCCAAACTAGCATGTGCCTTGCCTTTTACGGTCAATGCACATTCTGCTTTCTCCAATCCACTCATTTAACCCTAATCATCATCCTATCTATGGCTGACGTAAATGTAGAGCAATAGCTATAATTTTACAGGCACTTCAGGGGGCAGCCGAGTTAGTCTGTTACAGAAAAAAAACAACAAATGGTCTGGTAGCACTTATGACTAACGAAACATGCAGATGGGACCATGACGGGTCAGCTGAAGTGGGCTGTGCCCACGAAAGCTCATGATTCCAACTGCATGTTTCGTTAGTCTATAAGTGCTACCAGACTATTTTTTTTTTTCCTATAATTTTACAGTTAGGCATTTCAGCCAGATAGTTGAGTCTGGAGCAGCAGAGTGCACCCGTAGTTGTGAATCAAGCCCTGGTTTGCTACACAGTCCAGGGCCTGTTTGGGAACCCACAGTCATACACTGGCAAGTCTTTAGTTTGCCAACTGTGCGGATATGGTTTAGGGTTGTCCACGAGCTTTGTGGGGCCTCTTGCTGACCAAAGTAACCATGGGTCACTTGGTACATACAATGTCTGCAACACCAACCGAAAGATTACTTATATCTAGCATTTTCCACTAACTTAGGAGTTTAGTGACCAACAATCAGTCCTATACAGTGGAAAAAGAGCTGAATTCTTCTCTGTAAACACACATCAATGCACCAACTTTGGGGATTTCAAGAGGGGTTTCCTCTGAGTTCTCCCTTTTTCTTCTGGTCTCCAAAGCAGCTACAAGTGATTTCTTCACCAGAACTGTCAATTTCATCTAAGCCCCAGCCAGCAATGGGGATTTATTTTGGGGAAAAGGGAGAGGGGAGGAAAATGTGATTTGCTCCAACCGCAAGGGATGAATGAACTGTCTCCACTACTTCTCTGCTCACCTAATTCCACTCAGATTCTGAAATGCTATTACAATGGGCCACTACTGCTTTAAAACCGGAAATGAGATTCTGGAAGGAGGTATGAAACAATTAATCCCCAAATCACACTAAAAAAACAAAAACAAAAAAACAAAGGGCAGAGTAAAGTTTATTCCTTAGCATGGAATTTTGCAGACCCTGCAAATAAAGATGCCTAGATCCTTTGGCTCAGCTTCTGGAAGACACTTTCATTAAACAATTCTGCTACTACGAGGGACATCTCATCAGTACAAACCAGACCTCACTAATGAAAGTGGGGCTCAGCTGGCTTCTGGCTGCAGAATCGCCACTTCTTGATTTGCGTATAATCTGTAAAGGACTGCAAGATAATCCATTAACTATTTCAATTGAGGATTTGATTCATCTTCCACAATTTCTATTAAGTTTCACTGGAAGCAGGATTACTACAACACCAATGCTTACTGTATGAAAAGACAATAATCTGGACATATTCTACCCTGCGAGTACCCCATCTGAAGACTTTCCATAACTGCATCACACACGGTAATTATGTGTAGCTTGCTGGAAGGGGGAAGATGATGTTCCGATTCCTTTGGTAAAGGAGAATTAAACCTAGGCTTGTAAAATGATCAGATGTAACTGATCAGAAACACACAAGTTTAAATGACATTCTAGGAGGCTTTTAATGGAATTTGTTTCCAACTTTACAGTAAAGAATAATTTTCTCTAGTCTGAAATGCTATTTTACTAAATATCCTGAGTTGAGCGGCAGTTCCCCCTTTTTATTTCAACTGGGTAGCTGTCCAACCTTCATACCATGTCCTAAACTACTTGTGGTGTGTGGCTTTCACCTGGGGCCTTTCACCTCAAGAGATGCCCACATTCCAATGGTAGAGGAGGTAAAAAGTTGAAACAGTTGTTTGGGACTCCTGGTACAGGCAGAGGAACACAGCTCAACCTTAATGTGCCACCACATGCACAAGAGGGCCTTGCATTAAAAAAATGCAGATGAGAGAGACTTAATTATCACAGAACGCTTCACCAGTAAGCCAAAGTTTACCAGAATTACCAGACAAATCCTCCTACTCGTTTTATCCTTCAAGTTTGTAAAGACCGTTTGCTACAGAGCAGTTTGAAGGTCATTATTCGGTTCATGCGAGGTTTCACTTGGAAGAATTATGAGGGGACAACATGAGGCTCCACGTGTACCTCAGCTATCCCAGTCCAAGTCTGCGCAGGCTGCAAGAGTGAGACCTGTTTTCAAACCAGCAGTCTCGAGGCTCAACCTGGGATTGGAAAGTCAAGCTGGGTTCTCTCCCTCATCTCATGCTGGCACTAAGACTTCTATGCACTAAATGAGAACAAACCGGTCTTGCTCTCCAATAGTTGTGTTAGCACTGCAGAGCTAGAAGGGGTAGTGCTACATTATTTTGGTGTTATCAAAACAAACTAATGACTGAACATGCAAGGAGTTCCTGGTTATGAGGGTACCATTTCTCTGTAGTTATTCTTCCAACCAAGTTCTTGCTGTCAGTGACGATGTGTTATAGGTGTGGGAAGTCTCCATGGGTAGAATTATCTTTTGGATCAAAATTCCTTATTAATATTCATTCCCTTAATGGGAAGTACAGCTATGTCATCGTTTGCTTTATATCTGACCTTTAGTTAATGACAATCAGTCAATATGCTAATGAATGCCAACTAAGTGTACAATGCTAATGTAAAGCAAGGTAATAATCTGTCACGTTATAGACTTTTCAGGGGAAATATAAGCCACGTGTGCTCATTAATTCTCATTACAACCAGTGTTGTGTGAACCAGTCAGGAAATTCACTCTACTCAAATGCCACAATGTAAGCTTATGTTCAGTTTCACTTTCTAAACTAGGCAAGTAACAGGCTGCAGATAACAGGTTCCAGCAACATACACGCGCCGCATTCCCAACATGTTCTCCTCTACCCACTGTACCTTACCCCCTGGAGATTAGTGGTGCTTTGATTCCTTTCTAACACACAAGGAATCACTATATTCCCCTGAAAACACCATCCTTCAAGATCAGAAATATAATTCAGAGTTCTTTATTCATTCCACTGTCTCTTCCTTACTCATCATGCCGCCAGTGAGGTTTGACACCAACATGACAGTTTACTTTTTATGCAGCGCTACACTGAAAATAGGCAACTCATGGTCCACTGCAGCAAAGCCAGTGAAGCAAGCACAAAAACATCCAGTGCTAGTGCTCTCGCATACATGCTGGAGATTCCCCAGCACAGCACACATTAGCACTTGGAAATCCAGATCACCAACGCCAAGAAGTTAATTTGCATGTTAATTAGAAACAGGTCACCAGACAACTGCACCAGACAGCCCTTTCGTGTTGAATCTGAAGGAGAGAGAACTGAAAAAGCATTTTTCTTGACTCTACCTCTTAAAGCATGCGTGCATTCGCCAATAAATTACCCACAACCACATTTACTAGAAGTCAGCAAACCGTTCATTCTGTCAAGAATGAAAATGTCATTTTTATACATGCAGACCAGACTGTACAAACACACCCGAGAGCAGAGGTCTTTGGAAGGTAAAGTTGGGAAGAGAAAAGCAATCCTGACTATCTGCATGGAAAACATTAAATGCTCCTCAAAGATTCCAGCACAAGGCCTAACTGGAGACATTCAGTTTATTCTGCACAACAACAAGCTTTGTCTGAGTCATACTTATGGCAAATTTAGTCTGCAACACAAAAACCAGACCACCACCATTGTGCAGTCCCTTCAGCATTCAGAACTCAATCACATGGTCAGACCTAGGATCAAGGCCAGGATCAATTGCCTTCCACAGTTAAATATTTAGGGCTCCCCCACCCCATCAGACACTCTGCTACCCACTTTAGCGATGAAGCTAGTTTGTCCTAGTTTCCCAACTGCTGGTCAGATGATAAATTCATTGGCCCTGGATCATCACTCTTGCACTGCCAAAGCTTAACTTCAGAACCAGAAATTAACTGGAGAAGCTACTACACAAAGGACATGCACCCGGCATTTAAATGTGGTGCAGGAATTTTCTCTCCCCCACAAACTTTCACTTGAAGTTCTACAGGAAATCCCCACAGGAGAAGATTTCTCCTATTTTCCTGCTTCTGCTCCATTGCCCAAATACACACAAAAGAGACAACGCATTGAAACTGATGCCGTCCTAGTCAGCTGCCTTCTCCACATCTACTGGGTAAGAGGAGAAGTGCTATTCGAAATAAAAGCCCAGATGCAGCTTAATTGGCTAACCATGCATTGACTTCCTTTTAGATCCTGAAATACTGGACTGAAAGGGAGGGTCCAGGTCATTCCTGCTTTTAAACCAGTGAAAGTTTCACCTTTGTCTATCTCAAATCTATAACAAAGGTAAAAGTACGCAAGATGAGAAAAGAAAACTGAGTTCAGAATAAACTTGTTTTGTTTCTGCAGCAACCAAACCTGTGTGTGTTTTGAATTCCACTTCCATCCTCAGTGGTGGTGATTTTTTCTAGGGTCAAAACCAGGGAAACTCAGAATAAAATATAGGAAATCCCAAGTCTAACATGTTGCCTTTCAGATTCCCCCAGCACCCCATGCTCCCGTGTTGTTTACGGTCAGAACCAAGAGCCTCTAACTCAAAGTTCAAATGTCCTGCAATACCCGGTTAGCTACTCTTCTAGAAGGCGTAACTCATCTGTGCTCTCCCATCCAGCGAACGGACTGTTCCTGGCCTAGTCACACGTCGCCAAGAAGCGCAATGTTTATCTTACGAATTTCATCTAGATGCTCCAGTTCTAAAATCAGGTGGGTCAGTGAAACACTGGATCAACTAACAGCAGTTCTACCAGTCTGACAGATTAGACCGGCTATCTTCAGAAAAGGGACAATAGGCTCCCAGGGCCTCCAGATAGTGAACTGCATACAAATCTTCCTGGAGCCTGTATAGCCCACGCTGTTGTGTGTTCCCGTCTAGCTTTATTAACTCAAACTTTTAAAAAGTGTGAGCCATTTCATAAATAGATCTACTGTCTGTACAGAAGGAGCCTATGAGCACACACCACAATGCATTCACTTACAACAGACTTACATGTGACACGAAATCCTCTCCCTCTCCCTGCCTAACCATATTTATAATTAGTCCCACGAGATTCATTGCATTTTGCTTGCCAGTTCAAAGGCTAGTCTGCATTTGGAACACAGCAGTTCAAAAAGCAAGTGGCTAACTCACTCCCAGAGTTAAATGCCTATTAGCTAGGTTAAGGAAGCAGCTGCAGCACGATCAAACAGGAGATTGGGATATGGGGTCTATGTCAGGGTTAGTCAATTGGAAATTTTACACAGATTTAAACATCTATGCTGCAAGGATCTGCCAGTACGACACACACAGCTCAACTATCTAGTAGTTACTGGGTAACTCACCAGAAACTGCAAGGTTAGTATTGGGTAACTACTTTCAAAACTGGCAGAAAGTTTATATGCGCTTGTGCGGCCTTACATCGGAATTAAAAAAAAGGATTAACAGTCCTGTACAGAAGTAGTGACTTACCAAAAGCTGTGACCCACCAGCTCTCTCAGCCCCTGAATGGTTATGCTTAAGTTAAAAAATGTTCTACCACTGGTTCACTCTTTAAAACAAAGGCAAATTTCTTTTTCACAGGCGAGATCAGTTTCCAATTGTGGAAATGCATAAGCATCACACTCAGATGTGCCATGCTCCTCTGCATATATACCAAGAAAGCCTCCGAAATGAACCAGTGCTGGTGGAAGTGGGTTGCTGGCTTTGGCTTCAAATATCCCCATTCTGATTTTGTCCTGCCACTTAATAAGGAGCAGCTGACACAGGAGCTAACTGAAAAGTCAATCCCATGTTCCACCCTCCATTGGGCCCACACTTCATTTCTGTAAAACAGAACCAGTGAAACTGTGGCTCCATAGATCTGCAGGGTCCTGCCAGGCTCAACATCATGCTGTAAGAGTGTCCTCATCTGACAAGCCTATGCTAGCCTAATTCCAAAGCAGGCTTGCCAGGGAATGCTGCTACAGAGTAAGCAGCCACATGGGCACCAACAGCTTCGCTGGCATACAATTGCCAGTGATGGACGTATGGAGACTATCCTGCCAAATCATGCTAGAGAGAGTCAGAGATCAACGGTAGTGGCACTTGATATACAAGGCCACATCCCTTTGAGATCTGCCATGAGGAGAAGGACAAACTTCATATATAGGCCAGAGGCCCTCTATGTAACAAAATCCTAAACATTTTACCATGAACCCTCCAACCTATGTTCATATGAAATAAGTACTAAGCCTTACACCTGCTCTACTCTTACTGGGGCAGATCCCTTGGTTAGGGGTGTGTTTTGCCTACACAACGATGCCACCAAAAGCCCTAATGTAGAGACAGTTATACACAAAGAGACTTGTTAAGCAGTATATCTTATTGTGCGGACAACACTGTAAGCTATGCAGGCAATATTCAGGTACAAACTGAATCTGCACTAGGAAGCTATACCTGCAAGCCTTGTAACTGTAGACAAAGCCATAGCATGGTCAAAATCTGACCGTTCCCATAATGGGTTGACACACAAATAGCTTTTGTGCTTGCATCCACCTCTTTTCTTTTAAGCTTGAATGGGAAGACCCAGCTGGAGGTGGTCACACCAATAATCATCAACACACATTAAGTCCACTACTCTCAGATTACATTTGGTCTCCCATTCTCCTGCCCCCTCTGCAACTCACGTGCAACCCTGGAAACCATTTCAAACTACCTTAAAGCACTAGAACTGGAAGGGACCTCAAGAGGTCATTGAGTCCAGTCCCCCGCCCTCATGGCAGGACCAAGCAGCATCTAGACCATCACTGCTCTTAAATATCTCCAGAGATGGAGATTCCACAACCTCCCTAGGCAACTTATTCCAGTGTTTCACAACCCCGACAGTTTTTCTAAACCTCCCTTGCTGCAGTTTAAGCCCATTGCTTCTTGTTCTGTCCTCAGAGGCTAAGGAGAACAATTTTCCTCCCTCCTCCTTATGACGTCCTTTTAGATACATGCAAACCGCTCTCATGTCCCCTCAGTCTTTTCCTTTCCAGACTGGACAAGCCCAATTCTTTCCGTCTTTTTTCATAGCTCTTATTCTCTAGACCTTTAATCATTTTTGTTGCTCTTCTCTGGACCTTCTCCAATTTCTCCACATCTTTTTTGAAATGTGGTGCCCAGAACTGGACACAGTACTCCAGCTGAGGCCTGCTCAGTGCAGAGTGGAGCAGAAGAATTAATTCTCGTGTCTTGCTCACAACACTCCTGTTAATGCAGCCCAGAATCATGTTTGCTTTTTGTGCAACAGCATCACACTGATGACTAATATTTAGCTTGTGGTCCACTATGACCCCTAGATTCTTTTCTGCAGGGCTCCTTCCTAGACAGTCGCTTCCCATTCTATATGTGTGAAACTGATTTTTCTTTCTTAAGTGGAGCACTTTGCATTTGTCTTTATTAAACTTCATCTTATTTACCTATGTAACCAAGCCCCAAGTCCTGATGTGTCTCAACATGCAAGACCCCACTTCTAGCGCACCTGCCCATTGGAATTCACATGCACAGATCATATGTAAGGACAGGGAGAGCCAGTCTCCCTGAGGTCAACTGGCATGGCAAAACAATTAAAACTAGCACAAAGCCTGGAATCTCTCACATGACGCCAACTGAACCCACAGCGGGTGCCTTTCTGTAACAGTAAAAACACAACTGAAAATAATGAAGCACTGTCTCCCCCCATTCTGGACTTGCTGGCTATCACAGAGTGCCATTGCCCAGCAAATGTAATACAGCTGAACTACTCAGACCCATTCTTACCTCTGTCCATGCTAAAACTCCACGTGTTCCCTCATACAGAATACCACAGGATTTTCAACAAGCCAGGAGATGTACGATGCATCCATGTCTAGCGAAAACATCACCACATATCTACCAGCTGGAAACCAATGAGACACGGGTGCTGTGCTAATCAGTGAAGCCTGGATGAAATATGCTGCTGAGAATCCCAAACCTTCCTGCCATCGCCAGATGCTGGGGAAAGGGTGCAGAGAGAATACCAGGCCATTTTAAAACTCTGGTGCTGTCTCTAGGCCTGGCTTGGGAACACCTTTGCATTCATCTGCCTCTAGCTATGGCAGAAATTTCAAATTACAAACTAACTGTCAACCATGCTCCTCATCTGGAACTGAAAGGACAATCAGGCAGCAGCAAAGAAACTAAAAGCAAACACAAGACAGTGGTAAATGGAAGCTACTAAAGAAAACAAAGGGAAAGCAACATTCTTCTTCTGCATAGTAATTTTTCAAAGTTATATTACGTCCATGTTCAGTTGCAAACTTTTGAAATAACCGCAATGTTTTTGTTCAGAGTTCTGAACAGCCTGCAGTGCTCATAACTGAGGTTCTACTGTAGTAGAGGTCTAAAAACAGAAGTCATCTCGCCCTCCAGCTGGCGGAGGAGGTTCATCTCTCTCCTAGTCTAACAGAGCAGCATCTGCTATTCTGCCCTTTCCCCAACCTGTTTTGGGGTCCTCCTCTTTCCATGTGTAACCTCAGCACCTATCTCCTGCTCAAAGCCTCACCAGCTGCTATAACATGCTGCTGGTAAATCTGTATTGTGAAAATGTCTCCATCCCCTCCGGTTGTGCAGGGTGCCCATACAAAGGTGGTACCCACCCTTAAACATTCCAAGTGCATGACTGACACAAGGCTCTGAATAGCTAATTGGCCAATACTGTTATTTCATGCCCTACTTGGCATAGCTCTGAGCAATATCCAGGCCTTGTTTCAGGCTCAGGAACAACATGCTGCCTTGGTTATTTTCCAAAGGGAAATCCAACAGGTAAACGGTAACTTGGGAAATGGATTTCCCAAATGCTTATGCAGGGTTTGGACAGGTACAAGTATCACCCAAACGTGCTGCTGCTTAGGAAAGGTTCCACAACTGAAGCTAACTAGGGAAAAGGAAATATTACCAGGACACTGAGACTGTACCAATGAGTTCCCTCACAACAGTGATACACACCTCAATAACTGCAAGGCTGATTACTGCAGCAGTAGGAGAGTCTCTTGAAAGACACCTGGAAGTTTCTGCTAGGGCAGAAGGCAGAAGGTTTTGCTCTTAAATTATGCAAAACCACATTGCTGCAGTCCTCCAAGATCAGCATTGGCTCCCCTCAAAGGGTTAACTATAATCTGTAAAGCAATGGTTCTCAGCCAGGAGTCCTGGGACCCCAGGGGACCAACAGGAGCTTCCAGGGGTTCTCTTAAGCATGAATAACTTGGATTCACTAGGGCCCAGGGCAGAACGCCGAAGTCCCACTACACAAAACTTCAGCATGGGACCCTGAGCCCCACTGCCCGAGGCTGAAGCCAAAGAGAACAATGCAGCTTTGTGGGGCCCCAGACAACTGCCCTCCTTGCTACCCCCAACTCCGGCCCTGCCTGGTATGTTCAGAAAGGCCGCTGTTGTGGCCCAGCTGAGCCATGGAGCGTGTACAGCAAGTTGGGAGGGTGAGGGGGGGCTCAGTACCCTTGTGTGAAGCACTGCCGTGGTGGGATCCCTAAAAGCCATCTGGTGCAGCTACCGTCCCCACTGCGCTTACCCCTGGGGAACAGCTCCATGCCCAGTGGCCTGGCACTGCACGTGGATTGCTCATACCTCTGCAACCTGCTCCCTCTGGCAGCCTGCCAGCCCTGCCTCTGGCAGGTTCCAAGGTGCAGAGTAAAGTAGCTGTTCAATCACTCCACTCGCTGCGAGACCATCACAGCAGCAGTTGATGGGGATCTCTCTCGTTTCTTTGGACAGACCCCCACTTTTCTGTACGGCTTGTGTTCTTTTAACGAGTGCCATCCGCCCTGCTCACCGGATAGTCTATTAGTCCTTCACATCCCCAGCAGAGACTATGAGGTTTGGTCTCTCTCTGTTCCCCATGCTGGCCAATGATGAGAGGGGTTACATAAACTACAAGTTTATGCCCCAGGGAAAGTGTTGGAACCAAGGCCCACGTGCACCTCGGTGGCAAGCAATCTCCCAAAAGCACAGGGCCCACCACAGCAGAGAAGACCACATGATGCAGTGGGTGGAGTATCCACAAGAAAAAGGCAGTTCTGCCTTAGAATCTTTAGTGAATTCTGCCGCGAGTTCAGTGGTGCTGAGACGTGTCATAAGGGGAGGCTGCTGCAGGTCAGCTATTCAACAGACAGATATTAAGGCCCAATTGCTCCATTCGGTTACACCAGAGTCATGCTGGGCATTTGCATTAGCAAATGATAGTATAACAGCTTACACCAATGTTTAGCATGCTGGTACCTAACTACAAGTAGTTATGCTTTTTATTATGGTAATTAGCAAAAAGAATCCAAACATATTACAAAAACTTGAATAAAATCTGGTTAAAACACATCGGGAAGTAGGAAGTTTTCATCCTGAATGTCATGGTATTACAGAGACTAAAAGCCATTCTGGATTTTTATTGTAAAATTAAACTTTGTTTATTGTGAAGTTTTGTGGCTTCAATCAGCCAAGAAGTAAGTTTCTATGGTTACAACAGTCAGACACTTCTTAAACAGGTCAGCTTGGTAATTTATCTTTGCAGCAGCTAATATTTTAGCTCGATTACTCTTTGAAGAAAACTGCACGTCTTGTTTTGGTCTACATGACGTGTAGGAACACAAAGGTAGGCTCTAATACAAAAGAAGTAAACAACAGATGAGAAGGCTGCCTGATTAATAGTCCAGCAGTCCCTCAAACAGGTTAACAGTGCATAATGACAGAACTCCAACTGCTCTTACAGATACCACCACCATCACCACCCCCGTCATCTCCTGTAACCATCTGTTCACCTGCATGTCACGTAAAGAACCCCATTTAAGTTGTCACAGCTGCTATTTCTGAAAGCAGAGCCTGAACAGCTCAGTTTAAATCTTTTAAGTTTTAAATTAGGTCCTGCCTCCAATTACATGAAAATAAAACCATTTTCAGTGGAAAACTGTACAGTAAGTGCCGCTAAGTGTCTATTATGTGCAGAAGTGTAAAATACAGTGGAATATAGGTAATCTGTAATTTGTGGTGTCTCCCCCATGTACCATGCAAAGATTTAATAGGAGAGTAATTAGCCAGGGCTCAATACGCATCTCCCCATTAACACCTATACCTAGCCAATCCTGAATTTACCCAATGAGCATTTAGTGGGCCAGGAATAGAATTTAATGTCTTCTGTCTTTCCCACTCTGCATCCAAATCACGACCAAACCCTGTCACTTCTTCCTCTCAATGATTTCAAAACCCTGTCCTTCCCCACCTGTTCTGCTGGCCCACCTGTTAATTGTCTTTCACCCAGACTACTGCGAACACCTCTTTGCCTGTCAGTTTCTAGGCCCTCCAGATTGCCTAAAATGCTGCCTCCAGAAGTCCTTCTGGTCACTTCACACCATTCCAGTCACTTCATTGTCTTTGATGGGCAGCAGGAAATCCAACTTCTTGTGCTTGATTTCAAGGCCCCATACCAGGGGTGGGGAACCTAAGGCCCAGGGGCCAGACACAGCCCCCAGCTTGCCTGGGATGCAGACCCCGAGACTCAGGGGCTCCCCCATAGCAGTGGGGAACCCACAAAAACCTACTAACCTAGTCCTGCCTAGGCTTTGGTGTGCAAGGGGAATGTGAGAAGTGTCTTTTCCTTCTCAGTCAGAGGCCACATCAGTGAGGGTGGGGGGGTTGGCTTCTAGTGTGCAGCCCCCCCAACTGATTTCTGTGGGTCAGCAGTCCCCACCCCTGCCCTATACATTGAGAAAAACCTGTTGGCATCTAGTCAGCTGTTTAGCAAGCCCCATCTTTCATTACCCTGCCAGTGATGCCATGTCTTATCTCCTGAGAGACACTTCAGTGATTTTCCACACTGCTACCCAGGAACCTCTTCTCCCAAGCTACACTGAATCACTAAACCACCTCACCTGCCTCATCTGAGCCCTCTATGGAAGTATTTGTGGTCATGGCCCTGCAGAAGGGAAGTAAAGGCAACAAGATATATAAATGGGTGGAATGCCCGCAGCTGGAATAGTGTGTTCAACTGTTGTCACCCCATCATTATTTCTCACGTAACCAAGGAGGTAAGGAGATAAATCGCAGCAAGGGAGGTTTAGGTTGGGCACATCAGGAATATCTTCCTACCTGTCAGAGTGGTTAAGCACTGGAATAAATCGCCGAGGGGGTGTGTGGAATCTCCATCCCTGGAGATACCGAGGAGCAGGTTGGACAGACAAGTGTCAGAGATGGCCTAGAGATGGTGCTTGGTCCAGCCAAGAGCGCAGGGGACCAGTCAGCAGTGTAGTGATGCTGATGTCACCCCAGTGAGGTCACTTAGTCAACTGAAGAATTCTTTCAATCACTTAAAAAGGTGGCAAACCCACCTTCCCCCTTCCCCTTCCCTCAGCTGATGCAGCATAGCTATACTAAATCTTCCAGCCCCACAGCTATTCCACTGTAGTCTTTCAAGTGCAACCAGCCGGAAGAGAACACCCTCTAGTCTAGAGAGATCAAAGGAAAGGTAAAGCATATGGCACCATGCACAAAGAAATCATACCACAGAGGGAGGGAGCCTCTGACCACAGCTTCTCCTGGGGAAGTTACTAGGGCTTGATGTGACCTAGCCCCTGCTGCTCCATGCAGGGAAGGGGGAGGGGAACTCCATCTCCATCCACCTCCCCTCTTCCCAGCGGGGGTTAACATCCCTGGGTGGCCGGGCATCCCAAGACTCCCCTCTCCACTCCCTAAAGGGGGGTGAAGTTTCTGCTTCCCCAGAGAACCCATTTCCTGCAACAAAGCAAAAGGATTTGTGGAGAGGGGGGCATTTTCTTCTGCTGCACCTGGAAAGGATTTCCCCAGGAGTAGAGTTTACACCTAGGGAACGCTCACTAGGCAAAAGACTCAGTCTGGATGGCTGGCTGGAAAGGGCCCATTCAGGTTCATGAGCCACTAGAGAAAATACAGGCATGAGAAGAAGCTGATTGTCCCACCTGGGGATCCTTCCTTAGCAGACGGCCTCCAGTCAAGGGACATGTGGCCTACTTGCCTGCTTCTAGATTCCATTTTGGGATGTCAGTATTTTCCCATTGGCTGGCGTGGGAACCAAGCTTCAAAAGAAAAGGGCTCCCGCCACAGGAAAGGGCTGTATAAGGCAGATGCGTGACATCGAGGTTCTTTACTAACTTCCCACCCAAAGGGACTCCTGAAAACACCCAAGGAACAAAGACTAAACTGAGGAATGTGCCGGGCCCAGGCTAAATGGATTTCTAACCTGAGAGAGGAGCACCCGGGAACGCCAACCTGCAAGTAAGTGCAGCTGCCCCCGCAAGAATCTGCAACCTGTTACTCTCAGCCTGCATTGCTGTTTGCAGGGTAGCCTGCTGAGATCTGCTTGCTATCCCTTATAATCATTTAATCCAACCTTTGTACTCAAGACAGTGTTTGGGAAGCTTAAATCAGGGCAGAAAGTGGTTGTGTCTTCTCCACATTGAAGGAGGGATGTGAACTTGGTGAGTTTATGCTATACAGTTCCCTGGGTATCTACCACAAGACGGTATAATTTGGGGTTTATACTCCAGACAGGATGCATGCCTGAGTAGATGGGAAGTTCCCCAAGTGAACCTTCCAACAGAGCTGATCACAGCATCTGCAAGAAACTGCAGGTGGCAGTGTCCCTACCTGTAGGGCCTTGTGTAGATACAAAATCTGCACCTGTACCCGCAAAAATGAGCTGTGGCTATCCACACTGACATCAACGGATGCAGATACCTGCAGATATAAAGAGCATACGTGCAAACGTGCAGGGTTCTAGATGCAAAATTTGCATCCCATCTATAGCCACAAAAATGAGCTGTAGATATCTGTGGATTTACGAGGCTCTGTCTACCTACTGTGTGTATGCCAATGAAGGGGCAAGCTAGAGAGCACTTTGCAACTTGTAACAGCAGTACAGTGTAAAGGGAATGATGCTCGTGGTTTGATGGGTTTAGTGGTCCTTCAGTTCTGGGGCGGGGGAGAACCCAGCACACCCTCCACACTCCTGCAGAAGTAGTTCTTATATTCAACTTAAGATAAGGAAAAGGAGAGGTTAGATGATGGCCCAAGGTCACGGAGTGACTCAGTGGCACAGCCAGACGGGTGCTCAGCGTCTTCTAGGCTCTAACGCTCAGGACCTAATGCACATTCCTCCAGACCACGACTTATAGGGAACTTATGGGGAAAACCGCTCATCAGGCATTCCGTGTTTACATTTCTTTCCAGTAATATGACTTGTAATTCATTACCCATTTGCCACTTTCACTCAGCCAAAGTCTTCTAATTTGGGTTCCATAAATTTAGGAGCCTAAATCAATACTTACATGCCTACTGTAAATAGATAGCAAGTTTAAACGCAACCACATATAATGCTTGCCAAATTTAAATTAAATTAAACTTGGGCAACTTTGCAGACAAGATCTTATGTCTCAAACTACAGACTAGGGAGGAGGGAGGAGCCCTCTACTTTTCTTGATGAACGGGAGGCAATGTTTACTTGGAGAGCACTTACTAAATACCAAAATGGAAAGCCTAAGAACAGACAGGCTATTCAAGCCAGCAATATCCTATTCCAGACCACAGCCCTGTCACACAGGAGTCTCACTAGGCATCTGGTCCAAACACAAAATATTGTGGTTCTTAGATATGTGGCTTCCAGGCCAAAAGGAATTCTAGGGCTCTAGTAAATCACAGTGTTTGTTCCAAAAACAAGTCAAAACAACACTATATCCAGCAACATACACAGCCCATCTCTTTCAGGAATTTGCAGCTTGTTTGCTCAGATTAATGTAAGGTATTTTGAATACTACAGCTCTAACCATTTGAAAGACACTACTGGTTTCCAAGCAGAGTTCTACTTCTAGGGAACATTTATAACGCTTTGATAACTGAGGAATCTACAGGTCGAAGCTCTCTATCCAGCATCCTTGGGACCTGACCGGTGCAGAACCAGTCTGCTCAATCACAGGAGGTCAATACTGTCTAGCAGCATTACCAACACTACCATTGCTTCCTGGGCTCTTAGACGACATTTAGGGATTAATTAGCTAACCAGCAGCACAGAACACTGAGAACTAGAACTAGTGACTATAAACAAAATTTCTGAGATCGTGGGAAATTTGGCCACACCCATGATAAGTGGACACCTGGCTATCTAAAATCATGCCGGACCACAGATGTCACTGGACCAGTCATTGTCGGACTAGAAATTCAACTCGTAGTGCCTCTCTCAAGACCAAGATGACGACAGATCCTAAAAGGAACAATTTTGGGTAACAACTTAAAAAGCAATATTAAAGGTCAACATCCAAGGCTGTCACCTACCCATTCTGGGAACATGGAATTAATCAAGGTTGCCCCTCCAGAGAACTCTTAGATGGCAGCAGTTCACTACACTGTGCTATGGCTCAGAAGTCTTCTCCACATTTGCATATTGGGCTGTCCTCCATTTTCGATTTCTATGTCTGATTATAAAGTAGTTTGCCGTGATCCATATCTTAGCTGGCATGGTGAAGCCAGGCGGTTTGGTATATAGCACCTGGATAGTATATAGGTTGATTCTTGATCTCAGCTTTTTCCCACCAACTGAAAGTATTTTTCAGTCCATAGTTACTTTAATATTTGTACATGCGATCACACAAGTGATGGGCATGCTGTAAAAACTCTACAATTAGAAGAGACACACTTGTAATAGGCACATGGTGTATCTGCTCTAACATGTTACACCACTGGTTCATGTCTGCTCAACACCTGAGCAATGTGAAAAATCTATAATACATCTAGCTAATACCAGAACCCTACATGCTAACTCACTTGATCATTAATGGCTAATAAAAAAATTCAGCTCCAAACCACTCAAGATAGTACCCGACAGTAATTACTGCTTCCTGGTACGCTGGAGCTAAGAACAAGCAGGCAGTTCTCAGGGCTTGCTCACTGAGTGTGCACAGAAACAACAAAGTCTGTTAGATGCAAGCTTGAGTGCGTGAACATGTGCTTGGTTCAGAAGAGCTGTGCATCAAAAGAGGAGGTGGTGCGAGTAATCTCTTTTGTTGGGCCAACTTCTGAAGATATTACCTCACACTACCATGCCTCTCTGATATTCTGGGCCTGCGATGGTTACTACAGTGCATACTACAGTGCATAATAGCTGTCTTTGATGAAAGACTGTCCACACATAGCAGCTTAGAGCAAAATACCACAAAGTGTGAATTCAAACACATTTAGTTAGTTCAGCACAAGCCTGTGCGTAGGCCATCTCTGATACTAAAGCAGCTGTCTGAGAAAAGATTTTTTCTTTATTTGCATATCAAAGGACCTAAGGGGGAAAGTTAATTACTGTTGAACTGTGTTAGTGGCTTCCCGCTGAGATGCTTACAATTATGAGATTTTAAGTTAGGCTGTGTTTTAGATAACAGCTAACACTGGAATGGACCAGTATAGCTCACAAAGCTTGAGAAAGGTGGGGATACGGATACAAACTGAAAGCCTCGAGAATGACATGGACACAAGAATATTTAATGGACACTGGACTGCAATCCAGAGCCTAGCAGTTTTAGTAGCAGAGGATTTTTTTTTTTAAATTTGGAGCACCTCCTTTCCTCAAGTCTGAACAATAAGTTTTGCCCAAGTTTTATATTTGCCCTGATCTTTATGTTTCCAATTGTCTATTCCACACTACAAGCAAAGCTCTGCTTCAGGAGCACATAATCAAAAGAGGGGTTCACCAAGGCTTCTCTGCAGACTTCAGCTGTTGGTCCCATGCAGATGGAAACCAAATCAACCACAGAGTCAGGACACCTCCCTCTCTGCTGGCCTTCCTATGGTCTGCCAGGCTGACACCGCCACATCAGGAAGTCACTCAGCTGCAGCAGGTCTCTCCAAATGATAAAACCAGGGCTTCTGGAAGCATCAGGCAGGAAACCAAGAGGACACCCAAATATCTCCAATGCTCAGCCTCCAGAAGCACCACCACCAGCAGCCATGAATGTAGCCCTTCGGTATTTCTTCAGAGGAGTCGAGACACCACGACAAAGGTCTCTAGTACTATTTAATCCTTCATACACTTAGTTTACAACTGCTTGCTGATTCCAACACTTTACCTCACGTGTTCTAAGACGAATGTGTTCTGTTTGTGTTGACATGGACTTCCTGAAGTGAATACAGTAGAACTCAGACTCTTCTGGAGAGACGATCGAGAGAAGGCTCAATAAAACGCTAGTTTACTGCACAATGTTTCAGGAAAAAATATTTAGCCCTCTAAAACAGTTATTTTACCATGTGCTAGCTATACTTGGTGAAGGCATCTCTCCCACAAGTGCCATCAGCAGTCTGAAGGTCAGAGTATTTTGCTACAAGGAGTACTTCTACACAATTATAAAGCAATACCCACTGCAAAATATCACTGTGGTAAAAGATGGCAACGACTCAGATTTTACTTTTGATTTGTATTTCAATTGTTTACACTCCAAAGATGTATTTTCATAACCAACTTAAAACTCACGCTGAATATCCAATTCTATTTAATGACTTCAAAATGCAATCATTTATTTACTATAGGAACGGATGTAGAGAAGTATAAAAGGCAGCACATAACTTTGCAATGCTTGATGTTAATTCACAACCCCAGAGGTAACAAGCAGACTAGCCTAACTGGGAAAATGAAAGAAACTGCCGAGGACAAAGGCCGTGAGCCCTCTATTGCTCAAAGTGGAGTTTTCATTTGGTTTCTTTTTTAAAGCACAACATACTGGACAGTGGGTCTGCAATTTCCTCTTTTTTCCCGGAGAATTCTTTACAGCAGGTGCTATCACACAAGGATGAAACCCAAACTGCAGCTGGGGTGCTTGCTCCACACACCCTACCCTACAGTTCAGCTCAAAGCCGATTCATGAGCTGTAGAGGGACTCTGTGCCTTACATATGATCAGTAATATGGCGTCGGAGCCCAGAAAGATACTATGAGACCCAACAGGGAGTGTCCCAGCAGTGACCCATCTGGTGCTACAGGAAGTGACTCCACCTCTCAAGCCACAGGACTCATTTTATGAAGGATTAGGAGGGTCTCATCATTCTTACATTTCATACACACCTGACCTGCAAAGAAAACCTCCCTGCATTAAACCCAAATCTTCCCCGTTCTGGAAGGGCCTGAACTGCAATTTGGATAGCAAAAGGAAGGCTTTGGTTTGCCTGACAAATAAAAGCATGGGACAGAAAAGATAAGCAACACTTTCAGCACAGGAACGTCAGAAATACGCCCCAAAAGGCATATGTTCTGAATCTAGACATGTATAGTTCTATCACTAAGGTTTTAAGCTACATTACCTCAAGGGTGGAATATTTCAAAATCTCATGTCAAGAAATCAGATGTTTATGCAGAGGAGACAAACTCACATTTCCCACAGGCATAAAACACAGAAGGCAAGAACTGATTAACATACATCAGACATCATCATCTCCAAAGCCCCAGGTCTATGGTCTCTTCTAAGCCAGTCTCTGCCTCCATCCCCACAAAGCAGCCATCCACCAAAATGCTGAACTTGCTTCAGCCATACGTTATTGCTAAAATCCAAGGGAATGAGAGCTCTGCTCCCATGGAAGGTAACAAGTGGTGTCTGCACTGCCAAAATACTATTTGCACTGAAAATTTCAGAAAACTTGGAGTTATCCTTTAAGCATAATTTCAGGAATGACCTTTTGATCTGTCTAATGGGATGCTTCAGCATACACCAACAGCTTCTTATCATGTAGTTTAGTAAGTTTTGGTCAGCCGGAGAGGGAAATATATTTTCAGCACTTACCACACATCTGATTTTAATTAAGCTGCTTGAAAAGAAACATTGTTGCAAGTAATTATGGAGAGTTACCCTGTTTTTAAAATACAGCTCTTAACTATTACATTCTCAGACTCCTAGAAAGGGGATTAAACTTAAACTGGTGATTCCTATTTCCTACAAAAAGTGGATCTTTGCAAAGCACATGAGCTAAGCCTGTGGTGTCCAATACGCTAGCCACACATGGCTATCTGGCTGGTTGAGTGTGGCTAGTTCGCTATAGCAGTAGCCACTATAGTGGCTACAGCTTCAAAACTGGTTGGATGCCATGGAGCTAGATGGTGCTTTGATCTCTGGAGGTTCCTTCCAGTTCTAGTGTTCTATGATTCTTTCCTATTTGTCCTGCTTCTAATGCCTTTACAGAATCTCCTTACTGCCTTATGTGCCTTGCAAGGTGCACATATTGGGCCTTGGCTGATCTGATTTTGTGTCCACATTCTTAAGCTATTATTTGTATTCATCATTAGCAATTTACCATGTTTCCAATATGTGCAATTCCTTTTTTTATTTTCAGGTCATTAAAGAGCTCCTAATGCACAGAAATTCCTTTCTTATTAGTCTTCCTACCTTCCCTTCACATTGGGATCATTTGCTGTGGTCTCTTAAACGTTATCTTTGAGAAACTACTAGCTCTCAAACTCCTTTTTCCCTTATTTTTCTTCTATGGGACTCTACAGTTGTTTGAGTTTGCTCATATATGATCTTGAAAAAAGCAGATACTACTTCCAATTCAGCCACAAAGGAGGTCTTTGTAAGCATCCTCCTCCCAGCCCACTTACATTACCGAGGTAGAGATGGGGATTTAGGAAAATATTGCAAATGCCTCTCTTCATATCACTCCCTTCTTTCAAAAGAGAGGTTAGCCTTCCCACTGCACCATAAAACAATCCCGACTCCTCCTGCATGCAGTCAGCTTATCTTCACACTAGGCCAGCTAAATCCGGAGAGTTGTCTAATCAGTAACTGACTCTTAGTAACAAAGAAATGATACTGAATTGAACTTTGACCACTTAGTAACTTCAACAAACAGCAGGAGTCCGCATTAAGCAAGGTTTCTTAAAAAGCACTCACCAGTATGCAAGGTCTTCTCAACAATCCCATATTTATTTCTAGGTTTACTTTTGAAGACACACATTTTGATGCCTATTTGACAAATATATCCCAAGAATTATGTTAATGGTGTGCTCTAGTACTAGGCACTACCCGCGTAGAAGTAGAGATTGCAGTAAAACAGACACCACCTAAAGTGAAGAGATGGAGCACTGCACGTTTCCTAACAAAGTGTCTTCCACTCAGTTACCAATTGCGAGAGTACCAGCGAAGGTTACTATGCAGCCCCAGTATAACAGCTGATGTTTCAGAATATCATCATCCAGTTCCTGGTCAAGTTGCAAATCGCTCAATTTACCAGGAAAGGCCGAGTTCCAGGAGAAAGCATATGCATGCAGGATGAGAAAACAAGATCCTTTCTCTCCATTGCAATTGTTACATATCTCATAACTTAAGTGATCAAGGATAATCAAGAATCCTCAAAGTTAAAAAAACTCAAAACCCTAGTTTCACAGATCAGTTAAGATAGCTAATTGTCAATAGAGTAGTTATAACACCCTTTACAAAACCCACACAATTAAAAATAATCACAATACAGGTGTTGTTTTCTACCCACGGAAACACCTATTTCATCATAACTGACAGATAGTATGCACTTGTTACACATTTCAATATCTAAATATTTCTTCCAAGACATGCTCAATTACTGCCTCTCCATGGCGCAGCACCTCTGGCTAGACTCAAGAAGCAGCAGTTCAGTAGACTGCCCCTGCACAGATGATTAAGCAATTTTTAGACAAAAGGAAGAGGTCGCTTCACCCCCGTGCACTTTCAAAGCCTCTGGAAAGAGAGCATTGCTGACTCAGCCTTAAAAAACGAATCTGCAACAATGAGATCAAAAACAGGAATAAAACTTCATAGCTTATTTAAGTCTTATGCTCTTGCTGCAAAAACGTCTTTCAAACGTTTCACCACTTCGGTCTCAAAAGAAGAGGGAACATTTGGCTGCGCAGTTATTCTTACAAGCAGCCATGTCAACTGAGGATCCATTGGCATTCAAGAACTCATGTCATGGATTTTGGGCTGAGGAGCACACTCCCACCTTGCCAAAAACTCTTCTGCAGCTAGGCACGCAGCTCCTACAGTGGACATTTATGGGGAAGTGACATCCTAACAGAGACCTGGATGAGAGACGGGAGCAGTTTGCCTAGGATTTGACTAAGAGTAGAGATGTAAAAAAAAAAAATCACAATCCGTTAAGTGCGTGGGGCTGGCTGTCGGCTCCGACCCCTAGTCCCAGGCACGCAGGATGGGCTGCTGGCTGGGGCCTTCTGTGGGGTCCCGTCGGGGCTGGAGCAGACCATGGGCAGGGAGCTGCTCCCAGGTAACCAGTTAACTGTTTACCCAGTAAGGGTGATGCTTACCATTCACATCCCTAACCAAGAGCAGTTTACAAAGCGAATCTGAGTTGTAAACAAAGGAAGACACGTTAATTTGAGGCAAATTACTTCTGAGGAACAGAATGAAGCCGAAGCAGCCAACTACTTTACCCAGAACATGCCAGGGCAACAGAAGAGTCTAGCCTCACTGTATCAATAGTAGTCATTCTTAAATGGATGAATTATTTGTTAAAAGGGTAACCAAACAAAGCTGTAACTTCAAGAGCCTCAATTACAATTGTAAAGCATTAGATATCTGGGTTTCTAAGTAGCTGCAATATGATTTTTCACTTAGGGCACCTTTCAGAGACACTCAAAATGCTTAATAGAAGGGCGTAAGTGTCATCTCCATATGACAGATGAAGACACTGATGTACAGAAAGGCGAGATGATTTTATCTACGTCTGGCAGCAAGTCAGTAGCACAGCCAGGAATACAACCCAGATGATGTTCCATCAGTTACTACAGGCTAAATGCCTTATAAGAAAAGCCCTATATTTTGTCTATGGTTTTGTACACTTCCTGCCATTCTCTTGCTGGCTGGAGTGACAGATGAATTTAACAATCTAAAAATACGATTGTGAAACTGAATTCTATTGTTCTCAATTTAACACATCAGCTTTACAAGTCTGACCCAGACTCTCAATGATTTAAGGAGGAGCTGAGTTTGTTTAGGTGGAAACAAACAATTGTACTGTGCCAGTGCAGCCCTGCAGCGTGGGCTGCACAGATGAGAACCGCAGCACTGGCTAGCAGGCTGTGCTGTAACTCCCCCACTTGACCAGAGCAGAAGGGAACTAAAAGGTTCCTAGTCCCCGTTAACATTCCTGCTTCAAACAGTGCTTTTTTACTTCGTGCTCGCAGCACCCAAATCAGGACTTAAAGCATAGCCCAGTACTGCACACTGCCATTCACATCCTGCAGTGCCAACTGTGGGCTATAGGAAAGTCCTTAGATCTGATTAGACTGGTTTTACAACCAGCTGTTTCACTCTCCTCAGGAGGCAGTATAGCTAGACAGTAATGACCATGGGCTGTGGGGGCTCGGTTCTCAGATTCTAATCTTGGCTCACTAATCTGCTGTCTGGTCATGGGCACACTGCATTACCTCTGCCTCATAGCAGCCATTGGTAAATGGGAACACTTACCACCTACCCCACACAAGGGTGCTATGAAATTGATGTTTCAGTGCTCTGTACGTATTACAGTACAGTAAGATGACCACTAGGATCAAGATAGTTCAATGAGCAGTAACACACACAAGCCATGCTTTTACCAGTAAGACTATTAAGCGCTTCTAACAAGCCACCAGGATGTCTATGATCAGTGGTAGGCAACCTGTGGGGTTACCAGATTCGGCTGGTTTCCATTCACAGTTTTCCTACCAGTATTACTAAAGTGACACACACGTCAAGTAAGGGCACGTGAAGGGAGATGCGTGCTGACTGCACCCAGCATTGACAGAGAGCCGTGCGCTCTCTCTGCACCCAAATCCCTGCTACAGTTCAACAGGCACTCCCTGCAAATTCTATGTACACAAGTGCACTTAGCAAGAAGTACCCTAGCCCAGGAGACCATCTTGGTTACAGCACTGAGATGGAGGGCCACTCATGCAGCCCACTCACTCGCCTAGGTTGCCCATCGCTGTGCAAGATGGTACAGTAAATACTGCCCATTATGAAGTAAGCCCAATAACTTTTGTTTGGCTAAAGCATAGCTTCCAGAAAGGCTTCCAGTCTTGAACTGAAAATATCAAGAAATGGAACATCTATCGCTTCCTCTGTAGATTGTTCTGATGATCAATTTTATCCTCACTGTCCAAAATTTGTTCCTCATTTCCCATCTGAGTTTGTCTGGTTCCAGTTTCCAGACACTGGTTCTTGTAGTGCCCCTCTCAACTTGACTAGAGAGCCTTTTAGCATCCAGAATTCTCTCCTTGCAGAGGTACTTGTACTTTAAAACAGAACTGTTTTTTTCCTGATGTCCTCTCCCCACAAGTGGGAGAAGCTAGTCAGACTTTGATCAGCAAAGAAAGAAGGGGATTTTAGTTACTGCTTGAGCATTGTTTTTGTTAACCCGTTTAACACCTCCATAAGGATATTTAGGAGAAAAGCTCTCTTTTAGGAGCGTGATAGCCCCAATTTTTCAAGTGAGGGCTCTAACTGATGAATTAGTTATGTCCAGTGTACTAAGGGCTGAGAAAGCTCCCATCCTAGTCTCTGCAAAGTTGCACAGTGCAAAAAAAAAAAAAAAAGAAAAAAAAAGGAGAGAAGATGACTTGTTTCTTTCCTTGGATATATCCAGAGTAACCAGTAGATATTAAAATAAATGATGCTCAGGCTACCTTTAGACACCCTAAAGAAACAGGTTTACACTGAAGCTAGTTCAAGCTGCAAGGGTTAGCATGTTGATGAATGAGCCGGCAACTCCTCAATTATTAAAGGATAACTCCCAAGTGTTCCCATCTCCACTTGCTGGTAAGGGAAAACACCCAGCTGCCTACAAAGAAGAGGACATTAGGAGTACTTAGCAACTAAAGAAGATTCTATCGGTTGCCACTTTAGGAGAAAATCTAAGATGTACAATTAAGACATTCACATCACATTCAAGTTACCACAACCTCCTTGGTGCTCAGCAGCCAGCTTGCATTTGCAGTCTTATTCATTACCTGTACTGCACTACTGCTTAGATGCCCTGCTCAGGGACTAGTCATTGTACACAGAATAAAGAGACACTATCCCCTCAAAGACCTTGCAACATAACCGTTTTACTGAGCTCATGATACTTAACTTCCTCCCCTTAACATTTTGGATTTAGAAGTAGTATGGGCACCACTTTGCATGTCTGATTTGCAAACACTGTAGTGGCTCTTAAATAAAGCCATAACATCATAGAAGGACTAATTTTAGACAGCAGTGTGTTTCCACAAACTCCCCCTCCTTTTCCAATCTGAAGGCATGGTCCTAGATGGCAGAATAAAGAGCATTCAGCAATTTCCTACTTGCTACTCAATGCTGGTCCAAGCCATTGAGACTGGTCCAAGCCATTGAGACTCAAAATACTGACAGAGGTGAACTGTAGAGTAAACAAAAAGTCAAGATAGTATCTGCCCTTCAAATAGCCATTTTAATGTATTTCTCAGTAGGAATTTTTGGGAGGCAAAAAACAAACATTGAGATATCATGACATTGCCCATCAGAACTATTACACTGCAGGCTAATCATTGAGCTGTACCTGACAGTATCCTTTAGCAGTCAAAAGCCAAATAAAGACACAGCATTCAGTTCACACTGCAGAACCGCAACCAACATGATTTTATGAGGTCCCGTCTCAAACGGGTGTAAATCGAAAGGATTATTTCTAGTGCTTCTAGTCTCAGATGTCAGATATAAATAGAACTTAGGAAGATGACCAGTGGAGAGGTGGGAAAGATGTGGTGCAAGGGGAAGAGAGAAAAGCAGAAGTGGTAATAACTGAAAAACGGAAGAAAGTGAAAGGGAGAGGAGGTAGTATGTCTTAGAGAAGCCATAGCACCTCCCAAAATCCCATTCAGGAATTAATTAGTATAAACAATGGGAAGAGGAAGTTACCCCCAGCACAGCACAGAAATGGAACTATCCTGTAAAAAGTGTCAGCTATTTTATACCATTTTAGACACATTTTTAGTTAACCTCAAAAGACATAAGTAAATAGCAAAAAAAATAATAATTTGAGGTTAGAAAGAATTTATTTCAGTTTGTCTGAAAGGTAGAAGCCATCTCTGTCCTTGCTAAGTAGGGGGTGCTAAAATAGTTTTGATCAAGTAAACATGTAACTGCTGAAAAAATTCAGTGGTTCCACACTGGGGAGTGGGGGGAGAGGAGAGCAGTCGGCTCCCATCTACAGAGGCAGCAGCACTGGGGAAGGGGAGGACCACACAGTTCCCCAGGAGCTGGTGTGTAATCATGAAGGTTAACCATTGTTGGTTACACTTTCACATCCCTATTGCTAAGTCATGGTTCAAGTCCACCCAAATCAAGCTAACAGTAAGTCACTGGGATCTGCTGGTTCCAGCAGCAGAAGAAAAATGAGGACAGTTCTTAGATATACTTCCACTTTACCAACCACCATGACTTTTGGTACCGGGACTCTGTACCAGCAAAGGCACCAAGTTCCGAACAGATCCCAAGCACTGTCTTCATCCCTCCTCCACCACCACTCCCTGAAGGCAGTTCCCCTCTGAGCTTCAATGGGGAACAGCACACCTGACTGCTATTGCAGCTGCACAGTGGAAAGAAATGTATAGTGTTTATTTAGCAACTTTCACTTCAAATTGCTTCAAGCTATATCCATTATACACACACAGAACTACACATGTAAGGAACCAATGCAGGTATCTCTGCAGCTGAGAACATCATACAACCAACCCAGCAGCAGGGCTGGAAGGTAAAACTCCAAAGCC
Organism: Pelodiscus sinensis; assembly: GCF_052426305.1. Taxonomy (NCBI): domain Eukaryota; kingdom Metazoa; phylum Chordata; order Testudines; family Trionychidae; genus Pelodiscus; species Pelodiscus sinensis. Next base: position 1,662,934 of record NC_143063.1, read on the forward strand.
CTCAGTCTTCAGAGCTATCAATGCAGTACTTTTCATAGGCACTGGGAGACATTGCTTGGTTTTTAACAGTCAAACTGCCCCTACTACTCAAACACTTCTCAAAAAAAAAATTAAAACCTGTAAACCAAACACCAAAAAGCAACTCCAAGCCCAGCTTTAACTCCAAAAAGCCAAAGACAGTGACTCCATGAAGTCTCAGTCTGCTAGGGACTTTGCTAATGCTATTGATTTTTCCGTGGAAGGTAATGAGATATTATGATGAGGCACAATATAAAACCTGAAGATACAGATAAAAGGGAGCCAGTGGTTGAAGAAAGTGAAAGGTCATTTAAGAACTAGAAAACAAAAAGAATGCAGAATATGTCTAAACACACTGCATGTAAGAATGTGGTGCATTCTGATACATTGCAAGTCAAGTCATTAGGCAAGTTTGAAGAAATGCAATGATGCGTGATAGCCCCTATAATTAGCAAAAGGTGAATCTCTTTTATTAGACCAACTTCTGCTGGTGAAAAAGACAAGCATTTTCAGCTCAGAGCTGTTCTTCGGGTCTGGAAATGGCAACTAGAATGTCGCAGCTAAACAGAAGCTGCAACAGATTGTTCAGCATATGTAGTAAATAAACACTGTAAGACACCATTGGAGATGAAGTAGCCAGCTAACACCTCTGCAGTCACAGAACCAAAAAAAAAAAAAGAGGTGGGGGAGAGTTACAGATTGTTGGGATAAACCATCAATCCAGTGTCTTTATTAAACCTATGATTTGCCGCTTCTAGCAAAGTTATGAATTTAAGCTCCCAGGGTCATCTTTAGAAGGCATTGTGCAGGCTTCCTCTAGAGGATGAGGATGGAGCGATCACTTTGGGAAGATATGGAGCGATTACTTTGGGAAAAGTGTTTACACACAGGCAGTAGGATGTTTGTGTTTTATTTTTCCAAGAGTTCATTTGAGCAACCTTGTTTCATGAAGCATAACTGGCAATTACAGAAAACAAAGCTTTTTGTTGAATTGGAAACATAATGCAACAACTCTTCTCTCACTCAGACAGGAATCTATCACACTGCTGGATTTTTCTGCCCAATGCCTTGAGCACATAGCTTTTTTGATTGCTCTTCCAGACTTCTCAATAGTAAAGCCACAGATGCACCCCTTTTTATGAGCACGCTCAGAAAAATAAGAGGCATATTTAAAATAACCATACAAGTTCACCCAGAGTTTTTTTTCTACTGCATGAGCAAAAATTACAAGTTACCAAAAGAAGAGGCCCCCAGCTACAGGGTTATTAGAATCCCAGAGCAAGCTTTAACCTTTCTGCTGAACTTCTCATCTAAACCATATACTAGACAATCTTGAGGGGAAATCAAGTTTTTCCAATGATTAAAAAGCCCCAGTTATTGTTTTAAGTGAATAGGGGAAAAATGAAACCGTGGACAAATCATTCTCCTGAATAGATTGCAAGTTCACACTATCCAACTGGTATCCTCTTCCTCGAAAGGGTATTACCTGGTGCTTCAGAGGAAAGATACACACACACACCCCAGTGCAGCAGGAGAGTTGTGCAATACTGTATAAGGAGAAAGGCCAGCTCTAGCCTTACCAAAGAAAGCTACTAATAAAAATAAAGTTCAACCACTGTATGTAACTACAACCTCAACAGTCATATATGACTGCACACTGGGAATCCATAATCCCTTCTTTCTAAAAATTACTAACCATTAATTGAATCTAGTGGAACGAGCCTAATGTGTACACATGAAAAATACAGTATGATGCACATTGAACAGGAACTGACAAATTAGTCAGAAAACAAATCCAGTCCCTTGTCTTCAAACAGCCATCTAATGGTGTTTCAAAGAAGGGAAAGTCACTCTAATGCACCTAACCAATTACTGCTGGATACTGAGGCGAGGAAGTGGATTCCTTCCCAGAGCCCAGGCTAATGACCTGAAAGAGGACAGGAGACAATGGAAGAGTAGGGGGTACCGGTCTTTTCAAATTACACTCCCTGAAAAGCAGTTTGTATACGCATAACACACGAGTAACCGTCGCCCATAGCTAGTAACGGCACTAAGAAATTAGGGCGGAACAGAAGGGAGAAGAGATTGACCTGACTTGGGTGATTCCTGGGTTCAGCTAAGAGACAGGCCATGCTCTGCATGCTGCCAAAACCCCAGCAGCTGGGTTAGGAGTGGCACTGATGCAGGGCACCACCAAGCTAGGGGAAGGACAGGAGCTTCCCACCTTGGCCAAAGGGCCAGGTGCTGCTCCTGGGGCGCCTAGCCTGCCCAGTGAGGGGGCCCAGCTGTGAATAGGGGGCATACCCCAGCTCTGATATGCACCCTTCTGTGCTCCCTGCAGCCAGCACAGAGACTCAGCCAGAGCCAGCTGTCCTCCCTCTGCAGCCACCTGGGTGCTCGGCCCCCTACAAGGCCAGAACCTGGGGCCCCTGGCCTGCCACCGCTCGCCCCCAGGCCTCCGCACCTCCACATGCCCGGCCCTGCCTACTTCCCAGGCCTCCTACCATAAGCCTGGACCTGCCCTGCCCCCCCTTCACATGCCCTCCTGCCCCCCCCAGCCCCCCCTTCACATGCCCTCCTGCCCCCCCTTCACATGCCCTCCTGCCCCCCCCGCCCCCCTTCACATGCCCTCCTGCCCCCCCAGCCCCCCCTTCACATGCCCTCCTGCCCCCCCCGCCCCCCCTTCACATGCCCTCCCCCCCCCCGCCCCCCCTTCACATGCCCTCCTGCCCCCCCGCCCCCCCTTCACATGCCCTCCTGCCCCCCCGGACCCCCCTTCACATGCCCTCCTGCCCCCCCCGGCCCCCCCCACCGCCCCCCCCCCGCACCTCGCGCACGTCCTGCAGGCACTCGAGCACGGCCAGGTTGTTGGCCCAGCTGTGCTTGGGGCAGACCCGGCTCACGTCCTCGCGGCAGGCGGGCTCCTCCGCCAGCTTCCAGCCGCCGCCGGCGCCGCCGCGAGGCCCCCGCCCCCCGGGGCCCGGCCCGCCCGCCGCCGGCTGCGGGGCGCTCTGCGCGGCCGCCAGCGCGAGCGAGAGCAGCAGCAGCGCCAGCGGGCCCGGCCCGCGGCTCCGGACACGTCCGCACGGCGCCATCTTGGATCCGACACCTCCGGCCCGCCGCCCGGCCCGCCCCCGCGCCCAGCGCGCAAGCGCAGCGGCCCGCGCCACGCCAGGACGCCACCGAGCGCGCGGGCGGCGACGCGTCCCTTTCTCTGGCGCCCGCGCGCCGCGCATGCGCTCGCCCCCGCAGTCCTTGGCTGATGGGAGCCGACCCCGCCCTCGCGCCGAGCCGCTGGGTCCCTGCGAGCGCCGGGTCCCCACGTGCGCCTGCTGCTCCGGGCCGCTCCGCCCCGCCCCCCAGGGCCCGGCATCCCTGCAACCCGCCCCCCTGCTCCGGGACCCCCTGCCCCGCCCCCCAGGGCCCGGCATCCCTGCAACCCGCCCCCCTGCTCCGGGACCCCCTGCCCCGCCCCCCAGGGCCCGGCATCCCTGCAACCCGCCCCCTGCTCCGGGACCCCCTGCCCCGCCCCCTGCTCCGGGACCCCCTGCCCCCCAGGGCCCGGCATCCCTGCAACCCGCCCCCTGCTCCGGGACCCCCTGCCCCGCCCCCCTGCTCCGGGACCCCCTGCCCCCCCTGCAACATGCCCCCTGCTCCGGGACCCCCTGCCCCGCCCCCCAGGGCCCGGCATCCCTGCAACCCGCCCCCTGCTCCGGGACCCCCTGCCCCGCCCCCCAGGGCCCGGCATCCCTGCAACCTGCCCCCTGCTCCGGGACCCCCTGCAACCCGCCCCCCTGCTCCGGGACCCCCTGCCCCGCCCCCCAGGGCCCGGCATCCCTGCAACCCGCCCCCTGCTCCGGGACCCCCTGCCCCGCCCCCCAGGGCCCGGCATCCCTGCAACCTGCCCCCTGCTCCGGGACCCCCTGCCCCGCCCCCCAGGGCCCGGCATCCCTGCAACCTGCCCCCTGCTCCGGGACCCCCTGCCCCGCCCCCCAGGGCCCGGCATCCCTGCAACCCGCCCCCTGCTCCGGGACCCCCTGCCCCCCCTGCAACCCGCCCTCCTGCTCCGGGACCCCCTGCCCCCCCTGCAACCTGCCCCCTGCTCCGGGACCCCCTGCCCCCCCTGCAACGCGCCCCCTGCTCCGGGACCCCCTGCCCCCCAGGGCCCGGCATCCCTGCAACCTGCCCCCTGCTCCGGGCCCCCCTGCAACCCGCCCCCCTGCTCCGGGACCCCCTGCCCCGCCCCCCAGGGCCCGGCATCCCTGCAACCTGCCCCCTGCTCCGGGACCCCCTGCCCCCCCTGCAACGCGCCCCCTGCTCCGGGACCCCCTGCCCCCCCAGGGCCCGGCATCCCTGCAACCTGCCCCCTGCTCCGGGCCCCCCTGCAACCCGCCCCCCTGCTCCGGGACCCCCTGCCCCGCCCCCCAGGGCCCGGCATCCCTGCAACCCGCCCCCTGCTCCGGTACCCCCTGCCCACCCTGCAACCCGCCCCCCTGCTCCGGGACCCCCTGCCCCCCCTGCAACCTGCCCCCTGCTCCGGGACCCCCTGCCCCCCCTGCAACGCGCCCCCTGCTCCGGGACCCCCTGCCCCCCCAGGGCCCGGCATCCCTGCAACCTGCCCCCTGCTCCGGGCCCCCCTGCAACCCGCCCCCCTGCTCCGGGACCCCCTGCCCCGCCCCCCAGGGCCCGGCATCCCTGCAACCTGCCCCCTGCTCCGGGCCCCCCTGCAACCCGCCCCCCTGCTCCGGGACCCCCTGCAACCCGCCCCCCTGCTCCGGGACCCCCTGCCCCGCCCCCCAGGGCCCGGCATCCCTGCAACCTGCCCCCTGCTCCGGGCCCCCCTGCAACCCGCCCCCCTGCTCCGGGACCCCCTGCCCCCCAGGGCCCGGCATCCCTGCAACCTGCCCCCTGCTCCGGGCCCCCCTGCAACCCGCCCCCCTGCTCCGGGACCCCCTGCCCCGCCCCCCAGGGCCCGGCATCCCTGCAACCTGCCCCCTGCTCCGGGACCCCCTGCCCCCCCTGCAACGCGCCCCCTGCTCCGGGACCCCCTGCCCCCCCAGGGCCCGGCATCCCTGCAACCTGCCCCCTGCTCCGGGCCCCCCTGCAACCCGCCCCCCTGCTCCGGGACCCCCTGCCCCGCCCCCCAGGGCCCGGCATCCCTGCAACCCGCCCCCTGCTCCGGGACCCCCTGCCCCCCAGGGCCCGGCATCCCTGCAACCTGCCCCCTGCTCCGGGACCCCCTGCAACCCGCCCCCCTGCTCCGGGACCCCCTGCCCCGCCCCCCAGGGCCCGGCATCCCTGCAACCTGCCCCCTGCTCCGGGACCCCCTGCCCCCCCTGCAACGCGCCCCCTGCTCCGGGCCCCCCTGCTCCCCCAGGGCCCGGCATCCCTGCAACCTGCCCCCTGCTCCGGGCCCCCCTGCAACCCGCCCCCCTGCTCCGGGACCCCCTGCCCCGCCCCCCAGGGCCCGGCATCCCTGCAACCTGCCCCCTGCTCCGGGACCCCCTGCCCCCCCTGCAACGCGCCCCCTGCTCCGGGACCCCCTGCCCCCCCAGGGCCCGGCATCCCTGCAACCTGCCCCCTGCTCCGGGACCCCCTGCCCCCCCAGGGCCCGGCATCCCTGCAACCCGCCCCCTGCTCCGGGACCCCCTGCCCCCCCTGCAACCCGCCCCCCTGCTCCAGGACCCCCTGCCCCCCCTGCAACCCGCCCCCCTGCTCCGGGACCCCCTGCCCCCCCTGCCCCCCAGGGCCCGGCATCCCTGCAACCCGCCCCCTGCTCCGGGACCCCCTGCCCCCCCTGCAACCTGCCCCCTGCTCCGGGACCCCCTGCAACCCGCCCCCCTGCCCCGCCCCCCAGGACCCGGCATCCCTGCAACCCGCCCCCTGCTCCGGGACCCCCTGCCCCCCAGGGCCCGGCATCCCTGCAACCCGCCCCTGCTCCGGGACCCTCTGCCCCCCCTGCAACCTGCCCCCTGCTCCGGGACCCCCTGCAACCCGCCCCCCTGCCCCGCCCCCCAGGGCCCGGCATCCCTGCAACCCGCCCCCTGCTCCGGGACCCCCTGCCCCCTCTGCAACCCGCCCCCCTGCTCCGGGCCCCCCTGCAACCCGCCTCCTGCCCCGCCCCCCAGGGCCCGGCATCCCTGCAACCCGCCCCCTGCTCCGGGACCCCCTGCCCCGCCCCCCAGGGCCCGGCATCCCTGCAACCTGCCCCCTGCTCCGGGACCCCCTGCCCTGCCCCCCAGGGCCCGGCATCCCTGCAACCCGCCCCCTGCTCCGGGACCCCCTGCAACCCGCCCCCTGCTCCGGGACCCCCTGCCTCCCCTGCAACCCGCCCCCCTGCTCTGGGACCCCCTGCCCCGCCCCCCAGGGCCCGGCATCCCTGCAACCCGCCCTCCTGCTCCGGGACCCCCTGCTCCCCCTGCAACCCGCCCCCCTGCTCCGGGACCCCCTGCCCCCCCCCAGGGCCCGGCATCCCTGCAACCCACCCCCCTGCTCCGGGACCCCCTGCCGCCCCAGGGCCTGGCATCCCTGCTGTGACGTAGTGAGGGTACCTGGCTGGTTTCTATGCTGCTGGCTCTGGGGTAACCCCCACTGGCTGCCGTGGGTACCACGACCCAGCAAAACAGGATGAGTCACTATGCAAACCAGAATGGCCAGACACCCCCCATGGAGAGGAACAAAGGAAGGTGGAATGCTGCCCTGGCTGGGGGGCAGGGCTGGAAGTTAGTTGGTTGCTGGCTGGCTGTGAGCATGGAGGAGACAGCCTAGGGAGAGGAGCTGGAGTTTAGGGGCCCAGTCTCCCCCCATCTCAAGGGGGCCTGAGGCATCCTAGCCCAGCTCTGTGACCAGACTACATCTGTGCTGTGCTGTATCCTGGAGAGGCAATAAACTTCCTCTATCCCACCGGCTGGTGCAGTCTGTTTGTGCCATTTCGGGGTGCAGGAGACGGGGGACCCCCAACGCGCCGTCACACCTGCAACCCGCCCTCCTGCTCCGGGACCCCCTGATCCCTCAGGCCCCGGCATCCCTGCAACCCTCCCCCTCTGCCCCGGGACCCGCTGCCCCCCCAGGGCCCGGCATCCCTGCAACCCTCCCCGCTGCTCCGGGACCCCCTGCTCCCCCCAGGGCCTGGCATCCCTGCATCCCTCCCCCACTGCTCTGGGACCCTGGCCCCCTCCATGCTTCCCCAGCCTCTACCATGCCCTCTCTGCTGCCCTCAGTCCCAGGACCCCCAGCATCCCTGATCCCCCTTCCCAGTTGTCCTGGGACCCCTGGCACCCTGCCAGTGCCCAGCCTCTCTAGCACCCACTCCGCTTCTCAAGAGCAGGCAAAGGAGAGTTCCACTGCCACTAACCCACACTGACAGCTGGGATTCTGAGTTACCCATTTCTGTGGAGGTGCCGATATGCTGTTCTTTCATCACTGTGGTTAGTAGCTTCTAGAATTGAAAGTAAAACAAATGAATAATATTTATGAAATGTTAAGAGGAGTTTCTAGTCCGTCCTCCCCACACAGGGAGATAACGTGCATCTCACAGGATTTTGTTTCATGATGATTTCTAGAGCCCCACAAGTCTGCGGATATCTGCTGATATCCACAGGTATGATATCTGCAGCTCGTTTTTGCGGGTATGGACACAGATGCAGATAAAAACTTTGTATCTAGAACCTTGCACATTTGCGGAGACCTGCTTTATATCTGCAGGAATGCACATCTGCGGATGTGGCTGCCGTGATCAATGAATCATTCTTGCAGACGCGGCTACCAATTTTGTGTCCACACTGGGCTGTAATGATTTCTTAATTTTCTGTTTCTTAACTGATGGTAATTGAGGAGCTAAGGTCAAAGAAGCATTCACTAGAATCAGAAAGTTTTGAGGTCTGTGCTCCAGGACCCCCTTCCCCTCCCCCCCAGGGCCAGGCATCCCTGCAACCCTCCCCCGCTGCTCCGGGACCCTCTGCCCCCCAGGGGCGGGGAGGACGGACTAGAAACTCCTCTTAACATTTCATAAATATTATTTGTTTAACTTTCCATTCTAGAAGCTACTAAACACAGTGATGAACGTTTTCTTCACTTGGGTCCAGTCTCAGATCGGCCTTTGGGAAAGTTCCCATTTCCTGGACACAGATTTCCTGTTGCCTTTTCAGTTTTCTGCTGCTCTTCCTGGTACACACCCGCTTGCTGAGTGGCCATGAGCTCTCTCCGTAAGACTGCAGTCACAAGGCTGCTTCTAAACTGGGCTCCTGGCCAATGGAGAGCAGAAAGCAGAGCAGACAGCATCAGTCTGCCACGACTACCGTGTCCAATCTCCACAGTCACACCGAGCTGGGGGAGACTCCCAGGACAGCTGGGTAGCCATGCTCCAAAGGAAGCCTATTCCAAAGTGTGCAGTCACCAGTGATGTGCATGTGTGGTCTGACGGTGTGTTGGGAGGACAAGATGGTTAGTGCAATACGAAACTATTGGACTATTCAGACACTATCAGTAGGAAGGACACGGGGGCACTTGTCACATGACCATCCCCCCCACGAGATTGTTCCCCAGGCCAGCTGTAGCTTGAGGAAGGGCTTGGATAACTCCCTCTCTGCCACAGACCCTGGCTCTTCCCACCCCACAACTGACCCAGCTCTTCCCTGCCCAGACCACACCTCTTCCCCCAAAGCCCCTCCCTGAGCAAGTCGGCCCAGTGGACTAGTAAGGGCCCTAGCCCACTCCCTCCCCCTGCCCCTCGCTCTGCTTCCTGCCAGTGAGTCAGAGGGAGCCCCATAGCCATGCGGCTAGGACAGCAGAACGGGCTAGGGCTGTGTTACCTGCTTTCCCCCCTCCTGTCGGGGACCCCTGCTGTGGGCACCAGACACACACACACTGCCTGCTAGTGCCTTGGCCACTTGTCCCTCCCACCCATAGCATTTGGGGGAGGGAGTCATGTGCCCACCCCCCTCCCACTGATGCTCCTACGCACTACGGGGCACTGTGTGAAATACCTTCTTTGAGCTAACCTCAGCCATTCCTGCCAGAACACTAACGGGCCTTCTGATGAAGAAATCATACGTGTCTCACTCAGAAGCAAGCTTTGCAGCCAGTCCATCTCTAGAACAGGACATGGGGTCAGACACAAACTGCAACCAGAGGAGAAGGGAAACAGACGGAAAACAGGAACAAATGTTGCGAAAAGAAGGAACAAAGCAATGAAGCGTGCAAAATGCAGGACAATGTAGCACTTTAAAGACTAACAAGATGGTTTATTCGATGATGAGCTTTCATGGGCCAGACCCACTTCCTCAGATCAGTGGGTCTGGCCCACGAAAGCTCATCATCTAATAAACCATCTTGTTAGTCTTTAAAGTGCTACATTGTCCTGCATTTTGCTTCAGCTACCCCAGACTAACACGGCTCCATTTCTATCCCTATGAAGCGTGCAGGATCTCATGAGCACACCGCTCTTCAGTGCCCAGAGAACTTCAGCTTTGACCGATGGAGCCTGAGCCTGTGTTCTGCAAGATTTGCAGTTGCAATTGTCCCAAGGCAAGCGCATAAGGCACATGTACCCCCGCCCCCACCGCCAATGATGAGTCACCATAGGGGCAGGGGAATTCATTGCCCCCAGGGCCTTACATCTGAGGCTTGGGAGGAGCCAACACTGCAGGGAGGGCCTTACAATTGTTGTCCACGCATACTCTGCCGGCTGTGTTCATCCTGGAAGGAATCTCGCTGCTGAGGGGGACCAGGGAAGCAAAGGAGAGTTTTCTGCAAGACTGCAGCTTCTGCCCTGGCCCTTCCGTGGCTTGCCTGTGTGCGGCAACATTGCCCTGAGTGGGGCAAGAAACAAAGCAGCTCCACCAAAGAACTTGCGGCAGCGGATTGCCCAATCTCGCCCTGAGACTCGTGGCGATCTCTGGCGCCACTGCCCATGAAGTGAGGAAGTCCAGTCACAGAGCGTTTGGTTCATCAGTTCTCAGATGGCACTTCCCTGGCTGCGTTTTATCCGCCCAGTCCCCCTAAAATCCATCAAGTTGGTCATTCCTGATATGGGCAAAACTGGAACTAGCATCCCAGTACCCAAGCATTGACAGTGGCCAGTGTCAGAAGATACACACGCTGCTGCTGCTGCTGCTGCAGGCAACTATAGTCCAACCTGCCCTTAAGGGGAACGTCTCTTCCAACGGGGCTGTCTCAGGCTCTGAACCAGGAGGGTTTACAGCCGTGGGATTTTTGTTTTCCCCTAGCAAATGTAACTGCAGATTTTCCCATGATACCTTTAAATTACAACCCAAAAACTACCCTAAGAGAAGAGTTTCTCCATTGTGAAGCAAGCACTAGAACGTTAGGGAAAGCTAGGGTTACGGTTGGCCTGCGCACCCTTACTTGTGCCTCCCCGTGCTTACCTCCTGTGCACTGACTGAGAAGGGGTCCTGCGGGGGGAACACGGAACGTGGTCGAGTCAAGTACAAGCACGAGGAGGGACTGAAGGGAAGGCTGCACGGGCGATCCCAGAGCTGGCATGTGTCACTTGTGGAGCGCTTGACTCGGCCGCCTACATAACTTTTACAATGTTGGGGGGAGAGCTATGCATCATCCTCCTTTAAAAAGGACTGGAATTGGTACCTATGTGCAGCTGTGACACCCCCACCTCCCTGAGCCCTCAAGGAGCAGCAAATTGCTGCCACTGGAGCACAGGAGGGTTTATGGCCGGTTTGCGTTTTGTTTTCTGGTCTGGCACAGCTCCTCTCCGCAGCTCGCCCCCCTTCCCCACGTGCTGCTCCCAGTGTTGCTGGGGCCACGTGCTGTGTCTAAGGGAGAGTGAGTTGGGGGAAGGGAGCCCAGCCTGGCCTTCCCCAGCACCTGCTGCTGTAGCTGCTCTGACAGCTCCGAGACATTCTTGTGCCCTGTGATGCAGCTGCTTTGGTGGTGACAAATGGTGGATACGGACCCTTTATCTGCTCACCAGGGACTGACAATGTGCTAGTAGCCAGAGCTATTTCCTCCTGTCCTGACTGGACCGATAAGGTGCAGCCAGCTAGTTCTTTATCACTTAATTGCACATTCCTCCGTATTTATGCCCATTCTACTACTAGGCACCTTGACTCACGCATTGTTGTACTGGTGCCTGTTACTGTGCACCAGAACTTCAGAACTGCCAGCATTCGGGAATGGAGGGTTTTCATGAGCCTGAAACATTCACAGCTGAGCAAAATGTTCTGGAGGTTTTCAAAGTTGTACAGCTGAGCATTGACTTCCTACAGTTAATGAAACAAGCACAGAAACAGTTTCCTTGCCTGGTCATTTTTTAAAAAACTTTCCCTTTCTTTTCTATGGTCGTTTACATGTAGCACGGCACAGCACTGCACTGTGTCGGGGTTTGTTTGGCCCCGGCGCCGCTGCCGCCTGACTGCCCACATCTGGTTCCAAATGAGGGAGCACACTTGGCTGGGCAGTTCAGAACCCGGGGGCTCTGCTGCATCTGCGCCCCTTCGCCTGACTCCCCAGCACACACCGTGACGGGAGGTAGGTACGACACCGCGTGACTGTCCCTGGCTGCCAAGCTTGTAAAAATACAAACTGAAAACCAGCCTCAGGAGAGCAAGAGCACAGACTGGCTCTCCTCTCCCCACAGGTCACTCCGGAGCCAGCCATCTGGCAGCAACCGACAGGTTACCAGGTGCGGCCGTTCTCCCAGAGCCTTTGAACTATATTGCTTTATTGCACCTTGGAGCCTGAAAAACTTCGCAGCAAGGCTATAAATAAGACACTTCCGGAGCTACATTACGTGCAATGGTAAATGGTGAGAGAGAGGCTGGAGGAGGAAAGGCTTGGAATGAGAAAGGGGGAGGGGAAAGGCAGCTCCCTCTTTTTCCTCCCCTACGGTTGGCACTGCGCGAAGACACCGCTGCTAGAGCAGAAAAGGATGGAGGCAGGGGCCAGATTCTAGCAGAGATAACCCAGCTTGGCAGGGAAAAGGGGCCTTTCAATCACCTTTGTGCCTCCTGGATTCTGGGCTGCCTGAGACAGGAACGGCCGCTGATGGAAGACAGAGATGCTCTGACCTACGGCAGCTTCCCGTCCTGCCTCCTACTGCTCCAGCTCTGACTGAGCACCCCTCTTCACCAGGAGCGGGCAAGAGCAGGGGTGAGACCTGTCTCACATCCGCGATGGACAGCCCATGCCAGCTTTTGAAATGCTGGGAGTTTGCCTGTAGGGAGGAGGGTGAAAAAGGAGGGATTTTATTCACCAGGCTGCACCTGAATTCTATTGTACTAGCCTAACCCCATGTGTGTGCCTCAGTTTCCCTGGGCACTGCACCAATACCTAGGTGCTGACGGGAATTTGGGATGTGACTTCCACTGAGGGAAGCTGCCTAACCACTTAATGTTGGATGCCCTTGGTAAACTAAGCCCAGGAGAGGGAGCAGCCAGGTGACGCCTTTTGCTCGGGAAGCCAGACAAAGGCTGGAGCAGCTCCCAGTGGGTCAGTCTGGGCTGGCTTGGGGCACAGGAAAAGAGCCAGACCCCTTGATCAAGGCCCTCTCTCCCAAAGATGGATTGTACTCACTCTTCCTGATTTCTGTCCTGTTTGCAGGGGCAGGTCTTCCATTGCTAGCATGGTGGGGCTGCTTGGCTGGGCCTGCCTCAGAAAAGTCTGCTTATAAACCAGGGCACAGCTTTGGGGGAGGACATGAATGACCAACCAGGAGCTTTCTTGTGCCTAAGCGTTTCTGCCCCATGTGCTGAAGGCAATGGTGAAATAAAATTACACAAAAGTTTTGTTCTGCCTTGCACCTGCCAAGAAACGCAACCTTCATGGCCCCTGCCCCAGCTTGCTAATGGTTTTACATGTCTCTGCAATTGGACGGGGCACCAGGCAGATGCAGAGGACACTTGGGCGTGAGTTGCCGTTTTTTCAGGGGAACAGGTGATTTAAAGAGGGAAAGGCGTGCTCCCGCACTCTCTCGCAGCAGAGGACGGGGTGGGCTTCCAGCCATCGTGAAATCTTGCTTCTGGCTCTGCCCTGTCGCTGTGTGAGGACGCAGGAGCGATGGTAAAGCAGTGAAGCTGTGGCGTGATGAATTGCAATGCAACCCAAAGGTCTGACTCGCGTTGCCAAGAGCACCTGAACCTCGCTCGACGAGGGCTACGGTTCCCACAGCACCGTGCAGCAGAGAGCCCTTTGTGGGAGACAGTGTGCACCCTACACGCCGGCCCGTGCACTGGGGCAGCAGAACTGGAACTCGGGCACATGAGCTCCTGATGAATCACTGATGTAACTTTCTACAACTTGCAATGACGAGCCAGTATTTCCCTGCTGCCTGCTGCCTTGCTCCCAAAACTAAGCTCTGCTGTCGTGAGTGACAGGACATTTCCATCCCTATTTGCCTCCTGGCCAGAGGTGTCTCACTGCACTTCAGCTCCGCCTGGCCTCAGGAATCCAAGTTCACAAGCTCCGGGGCCAGGACGAATCCGATAGACACACGACCCTCCCTCCCCAATTCTCCAGCGAGTTGCAAGGGAGCTTTGCCTCCAAGATCACTGTGGTGAAATCGGCCTACTTATTCCACAGTCCTTTGGAGCCAGGCAGGAGGAGGGGTGCCAGGGTCAGCAGGGCCAGGTCCAGTATTAAATGCAGGACTCCTCAAATAAGCCATAGCCCCGCTCCTCGCAGGCCTCTGCCTTCCTTTCCTGAGAACCTCAGTGTGGCACAGACTCTGCAGGTGCTTTTCTAAGCATGTAACATTGTGGGTTTGTGTTTCTATGACACTCAAGGGCACCGAGGGAGAAACAAAAGGGTGGCCCCATTTCACTGTGACACCGACACTCTGAAACGCCCTTGCTGGAGCTGACAATAGGCAGAGATGGGAGGGTTTTGCTGGGTGGAACACCACAGACCCAGAGCCAGGGTTCCTGCGCCAGCTGGCTCCGGTTCACTGTTGCTGAGCAGGAAAGCACTCCCTGAGCACACAGTCCTACCTCCCTCTCTGGCGTGGCTCCCGCAGATAGCATGCAATAGCTGAGACCAGAAAAGCATCCTGGCACTTTCTAAAACAACCTGAGCCAGGATCCCACTTGGTTGCTAAAATTCCCAGCCCTACCTGAGAGAACTCCCAGGCAGAGGGGCCCCTGCTGGAGAGACAGGGACTTGGGAACACCAGTGTTTGCCTGGTTCTTGGCAGGGTCCAAGAAGGTAATGCAGGGGCAGGGATGTTCGCTACTCGTGGTGCCAGCTCCCGAGAGCTGATCTGTCCATAAAGCCAGTTGCTGGCTCCTTATTTTTAGCCAATGTTCTCAGGAGCAGAGATTTATCCTTGGCTCGTATCACGCTTTGCCACAGCACCCGGTCCTGCCTGAGTCTCTGGAAGACAGACGCCCATCTCACCCCCTCCGTCCACAGGCATGCCCAGACCCGGTTCTTGTATCTCTTCCCCACCAGCTGCCAGGAGGGATGTAAAATCCCATTTAACTGGTTAACCGTTAAACACGATGTTTCCAGACCACCCATTCCCTGAGCTTTCCTTTCCTCTCCCTCCTCGTGCACCCCAGCCCTCTCGTCACAGCTGTCCACTGGACTGACAGTTCCCAGGCTCCATTCCCCATTAGCTCCAATTTCTTCCACTGCCGCTTCTTGACCACAAACTCCTTGTCCAGCCTGTAACTCAGGAGCCAAAGGCTCCCATGTCTCTGTGGGAGGCTGTTCCAAAGGACACACCCGCTGCAGAGACTGGGGGAATGCCCAGAAGCACCCATGGAAAGTCATTACAGAGTTCCCCAAGCTGTATTCCGGACTGAAGACAGAGGAGTCCCAGTATGTGCTACCAATCTCTTCTCTGAGCTGCTTGCTGTTCCAATTTGCTCTTTGGCTGGTTGTTAACTACAAGACCTCGCTACAATTGCCACTGGCTTTCTGATGGTTTCCTCAAACAAACAGTGACTCTAGAGAGAGTTGATATTTGTACAGCACTTCACTCACTAAAGCTCCTAGTCAAGCGGCCTGGCACCTGAAATGCAGCTGCCTCTGGGGCGAGGGACAGCAAGGGAGCAGACAACTGGCGCTCAGTGATAAAGATCTTTTGGCCAAGGACTGCCACAACAGAATTAAACCATCATCATTTTTGACAGCCTTACAGAGACAGGGCCTCCGATTTTGAAAGCACAACTCCCCAGGGGCATAGGAGAGGAATGCCTGTGTCTTGGAAGTTGAAAGGGCTGAACTGGTCACCCTACAGCCCGCAACAGTTGGAGGAAGTTTTCAGTTACGGAAAGGGGTTCGCTTGGAAGTTGGAACTCCTTAATTACCAGCAGCTAACGTGACAGCTGATTGGCATCCCATCCAGTACAGACATTCAGCCGCCTCTGGACCACGGGGGTTTAACCGCTCCCAGCCCCACTAGCAGCTAACAGGGGAGGAAGATGCCTGCTCATTCGCTAAAGCGAGAGCATGGACTGCAGTTGTACTCCTGGGGGTACAGGCCAGAGTGTGCGCACGCGTGTGGCCACTGCCCTCTGCTGGCCTGTCTGGGAGCAGCGATCACTCGCACCAGGAGCTGGTGCAGCGTCTCCACTGAGGAACGGCGGAGGCGAGAGCAGAGCCAAGGTCTGGGCCAGCACTCCTGCTCCTCTCAGGGAGAAGACGGGACCAGAACTTGGTGCGACGCCCCAGCTGCCAATGCAAAGCTGCTCGATGGGCAAGAGAGGAGAGCTTCCGTTTCGGTGTCCGGGGTGCCAGAGCTGCCGAGGCTAACACACACCACAAACACCGGGCAGGGACCGGGCCTGAGCTCCAGTGGGCAGACACAGTCACCACTTGTTAGACAGTCTGCATCTGCATCCTGCAGGAGTCGTGCGCATTACTGCCGAGCCGGGAGGGGGGGCTGCGGCCGGGGCAGACCAGGAGTGGGAGGAGCCCCAGCTCAGTCAGGGGAGCTGTGCTGAGCCACCTCCATGCTCATCCATTTAAGTGAGTGGCTGGGACAGGCATAGGGCGGGATCCCAATGAACTTGCCATGAGGGGAGCGGCTTGGCACGGCCTGGCCTGATGCTCCAGGCATCACTCCCTGGCTGCTGCAAGAGGAGTAAAAAGCAGGCAGGGGGCACAAGCTGGCTCTGACCTACAGCCTAGCCCAGGAGAAGCACGGCCCAAGGGCTGCTGGGCAGACTCCTGCGCTGCAGAGCGCACAAAGGGACTAGTCTTATCAGGTGCTGGACAGACCAGGAGATTTCTGTCTTTGAGCTGACCCTCTGGGGGGTCAAAGATCACCCATAGAGCAGGCAAACTTTGGAGGCACCCGTGTACGGAGGGGTTTGCTTTTACTTTCCTGTGCATGGCTCTTCCGCACCGCTGCCGGGCTTGGTGCAGCAGCGATCACCCCGAGACTCTGGTGGTAGGTGCGGCCCAGCTAGAAGCAGGAATTGCCTCTTCTGACGTTCCCAGTCAGGTTTCACTGATGACGGTGGTCCAGCTGCTTTTGGGAAGCTTCAAACCCTTGGGGACTGATCCAAGCACGAACAGTTTGAAATGGCTTTGCCGCTACTAGCCTCAGGTCTGCGCACAGCAGACACTGCTGCAGGCTGGGCGTTTAATTCTCCTTGTGTTTGCTTGAGAGCGAGGTGACTCATTTACCCTCATTACGGAACATTTGCTTTAAGTGCAGAATCTGCTTTGCTAATGGCTTTGGGTCTGAAATGACAGCGCAGAATGAGCACCAGTTCACTTGCCTGGGCCCGCCCTTTGCACCAGTTCAGGGCCTAGCAGCAGCTTTTCCTTCTACCATGCCGGATCCACAGCTAGTCAGCCTTTCCCGGCTGCAGCCGTCCTGCCCCCACGTGGAGATCATTCTGCCACGACAGGCGCTGTGTGCTCAGATATCCCGCCAGAGATGATCGCTGAAGAGGCCCTGGAGCTGCACTGAGAGGCCAGAGGGAGTTGGGGGGGTGGATGTGCACAGTGAAATGCCAGGCTAGGGGGCATAGTGTGATTGTGGCGGTTTGGGGTGTTCTTTGCTTTCGGAGGAATTCACAAACCAAAAGACAGACCCACACCAGCACAGTCTTTGATTGGGGAGCCAATACTATGTTTGGAGTCTGACGCGGGCTTTCTAGAGGCGCTGGGAGCTGGGCAGACCATCGTCCGTTTCTGTGCCTCCGGCTTGCACTGTACAACCCCCCAGCCGTTTTTACAGTGCTGTTCTGCCTTGTCAATATGAAACTCTGAAGTGAAATGGGAAGATGGAGGTCAGCGTCAGACACATTTCATTTAATATGGAAGCCAGGCAGTGGAGTCCGTTTTCACGTCGCATTCACTAGAAGCCTCCATTAGTAAATGTACCTGAAAGTCCCAAATCCAATCAGGAAGTGCTATCAAATGTAAGGGTGCTTGTCAGAGTACACGGAGCCTGGTTTCTATTCATCTAGAGGGAAGCACATCTCTGCAGCGCACATTTCTCAGGCTCAGAACAGCTGCATCAGCAGAAGCAAGGTTCCAGAACGATAAATGCTTTATTCTTCACATCACTTAAAAATAGAGGGACAAAATCTCACACTGAAAGAGAATCACATGGAGCTGTGTATATTTTACATAATCCTACTTCTAAAGTGGATACACAAAGGAAATTCATATCCCGGCAAGGTTTAGAAAAGTTGTTTTGTGGATTTAAATAGAGTCACACTGGATGTGGTAACACGGAAGATGCCAGGCAAGGAGCAGCGCATGGGAACAGGCGCCCTATGCGGGGAAATGGTCTTACAACTTGTGTAACATTCTTGAGAGTTTGCCCTTGGCAAATACAAATCTCCCTCTTCCCAAAATGAAGTGTCCTTGCCCACAGGAACACACCCGGGGTGAGAATCAGTCTGCATACCTGGCACTGGGCTCACCCTCGGCCCTGCCAATGCTTCACGGGGAATTCTGGTTCAGAGCCACATCTAGGATGTGCAAAATTGTGCCACAGACGAGGCTACCTGGGACCATTCGGTGACCCTCGGGCACTCCCTGATCGCTGCTGTTAAATTTGGTACATTTTCTCTGCCTTGCTATTTGATTCAAACGATATTCAGCCACATGAGCATTAGGCAGGTTAACATGATTGCAACTACCCTCAAAAGGCACAGAAGTCTCCTCCCCCCTTGCCATCTTTCTCCAGATAAGAGACAGGTCTACGATGCCTCGCTGCACTTGGATGAGCCTAGAGGCGCGGCCAGGTTGGTAGTATACACATATGAAAATGCAGAAGAGAAGTGTTTTCACTCCGTTCCCACAACTATCTTCTTCATGGCAAAGACTAATGGCACAGGGATGGGTTTACGTGATTGATAGAAAAGCTCCACCCAGCTTGCTTTGCCCAGAAGCCTCAACAAAAGCATACAAACAGCTATGTCTTGTACAGGACACTTTCACACCATCCCTGGGGAAATGGCCATTGACTTCAAGCTGCTTTCGTTGCAGCAAGGGCAGGAGGACTGCTAAGTACAGGAGAGTCTCAGAGGCTCCTTTCCTCGGGTAGCTCTCTGGAGGCGTCTGCAAGTCCCAGCCCTGCGCTAGCACTGGGAGGGGTCAGCGATAACCCTGAGAGGCCAGAGACAGGCCAAGAGGTGCACTGCATCGAGGCAGGCTGCCAGTTCAGCTGGAAACAGAGAAACACGCGAAGGAATAAGGACAGATTAAAAATGAGGATGGGGGGGAAGAAACACCTTGTGCAGCAGCACCACATGTCCTTGTGTGCCTGAATGCACCCGCATGGCAGCTGCGGTCCCCTGGGCGCAGCACGTGCAGGAAGGCCACTCCTGGGCGGGGTGCTCACGGTGGGCAGCAGGGAGCATGCCGCACAGCTGATCGCTAGCAGCACGTTTGGGATGCTCCTCCCGGGAAGGCTTTACAGAGCCTCTCACTCCCACTTGTAGAGCTTCACCATCTTCTCCGTGAGAGTGGCCAGGAAGTGGCTGCGGTTCACCGTGAAGGGGCAGATGTCCAGCACAGGGAGGTCAGCTTGTAGCTTCTGCAGTAAGGAGCCACTTCCAGCATCCCATACCTGTGAGGTACAAAGGGTCAGTCACCACGGCCCCCTGCAAGCCGTGCGTCTTTCCAGAGCTGCTGCTCCCCCTCCTCAGCTTAGCCCAGCCCGCAAACACCTTCCCTGGTGGCCACAGAGCTTGCCGTTAGCCCTCTCTGGAAGGGATCATGAGAGCTGGGCCATGCAAAGTCCTGCCTCCCAGACCAGTTCTAACAGAGCCAGTGGTATCCCGGTGGCGGGGCAGGAAGCGCAAGGCTACTCCATACTCCACTGTTAAAATGACTGCTGCAGGCACAACAGGCCCAGCACTGCCAGCTGACATCCCAGAGGAGAAAGGACCCTGCCATTCCTTCCCTGCCGTGCTGACAACATTACAACGACCTAAGGAATCAGACAAGTCATCTGCAAGGCAAGAACGGGGTGGCTTGAGGAAGGGCAGGCCAGTGGGAGAGATTACACACTGCTCCCAGCAAGTTGCATTATCTCCGGCTTAGGGATCAACCAGAAAGCAGGCTGGGAAGTAAATTAAATGACCCATGTGAGGGAAGGTGGGGCTGCATGTGGGTCAACACTAGTCCCTGGCATCCTAGGCTGCTGCCAGGGTAACTGCCAGGCTACCACTGCAGAAGGGGGCATGAACTGGATTCAAGTCAGGGCAGTGGAAGCCTGGCTGCACCAAGGAGGCTGCTCTGAGCCACGGGCACAAGGAAGAACTGCAGCGGGGAGTTTATGAGTCCCTGGCGGCAGCGCATCCCTGGATCGCACTGGAGGCGCTGGCTAAGGAACATCAGAGAGAAGGAGAAGGCAAGCACTGTCCTCCACGCACTCCTCTTCAGTCCTCCCCCCTGTACTCTGGGGAGACACGCGCACGAAGCCACGTGCCCTCTCCCGGCTGCAGGTGGCTGGACAGAGGAGAAACTTACGGCCGCGGTCTGGGCCGACTAAACCTGCAAGCTTTGCCAGCAGCCTTCTCCTGTGGCCTCAGGTGGGATGTGCGGGCCAGGCAGCATTAGCAAGATGTAAGGGGGGCTCAGACCATAGTCTGGTGGCCACACTACCCTGATCCTGCAAGTCATTTTGCCCTCGGGGCCCCAGGCCCCAGACAGAGGCTGGAGTCTGAAACGTAGCCACTCACTGCCGAGTTCTTAGCCTGTGCGAGCTCAGGGACACCAGAAGGTGGGCAGGCTGGCCCTTTGTGAGGAGACCGCACCGCAAGACCTCATGATGTGTCTCGGCAGGCTCAAACTCTTCCCTGGGAGTCCGTACTGAGCTTGCGCACTGTTACTGTAAGTGGCACTGGCGCCATTTGTACAGGGAGCTGTTTTCTGTGGAGGAAGGTGTTAATTCCTTGACCCTTCCCAGAGTCTAACATAGCTAAGTACATTCTGCCTACCCACAAACCTCCAGTAGGAAGCAGGGACATGTCTGCTACCAGGCAACCTGCCTGTATTTAAATTAACGTAAGTGCACAGCATCTACTTTTGTGCACTGCTAGTTTACGGCCAAAAGCAGCATCGCCAAATAGCCAGGGAGCGCGCCGGTCCCGCACGCCAAGTGGGGAAAGTTAGTGCGCACGGCAAGTTAATGTGCACACATGCCTTCCTGCCCACTCACCTGCTACCCACAAAGCACATTCCAGCACCCAGGAGTAGGGCTGGGGCAGAGACAAAGCCCGGCAATAAAACACTGCCCTAGGGCAAGTGAAAGCAAAAAGGAGATACCATGGCAGAGTTCGAGGCCTCGTCGCCAGCGCACACCAAGACGCTGCCATCCTCCTCGGGACTCTGGAAGATGGCATTTTTGGTCAGCAGTTTGCAGGTGGGCCCAGCACTGAATGTCTGGACTGGGTGGCAGGAGCAGACCACGTCGACAGATGCATCCGTCAGCTGGCTACAGGACAGTTCCATCACCACACAATGCAGGCAATTGTTGCTCTTATCTGTGGGGTGTAAATAAATAAGCTCTGCTGAGGATCTGCTGAGAACCTGCCAAGTTTTCCCACTGGCCAGTAGCCTCTCCAGGAAAGGGCAAGAATGAAGCTGGAAGGAGACAAGACTCCTAACCCCCCCCCCTCCACACACACACACACTCCAGGTCACCACAGGGGGCAGAGACCCCCCCGGCAAGAGGCACTGTGGGACACGTTCTGTACACATGCAGACACACACAGAGCAGATCCCGCGGCCCAGGGGAGGCCTAGTACTACTGTGCTATCCAGGCCTTCACTGCTGGAAAACAGAAGCACCATTTCTGCTATGCTCTCGGCTCCCCTAGGCGGAAGGGCACCTCTCCAATGCTGCCACCTCCCCGGGGGGGCGGGGGAATGTGGCAGAGCAGAATGACAGCAGACGGCTAACAGCGCTGCACAGAGGGCGCTCTGCGTGCCCACAACTACTTACTAGGCCTGTAGGTTGCAAGGCAGTGCCGAGTGCTGATTTCAGTCTGAATATCAATGCAGCCACCAGGCTCCAGAGGCAGATGGTGAGGCTGGTAGGAGTTACTGGCCTTCTGTTCCCAAAAACAGCCTCCTTCTAAGGTCCCAGCCACTACTCCACCATACGGCAGTGCAGCAGAGGCCATCCGGGGCAGGTAGGAGAGCGACACCATCGGACACCTGAAAGGAGAATTTGCAAGAACTTGTCATGCCAGCATTCAGCTTTAGTATTTCCAAGCCCCTTCCTGGCCAGTTAGGCACCTGCTGTAGAGGAGCTTCATTTAGGTTCTATGTCCCTAGCTCCTTTGGCTACTTCGTGGTTTGGTCCATTACCTTTCCAGGAGCTGACATCCACTGGCTGCTTTGTAAAGCTCCAAGCTGCCCTTATTCCCCTTTTTATAAATGGCCACTGCTCTGCCCTTTTCTGGTCCTCTGGAATCTCTCCTGCCTCCCGAGAGTTTTCAGAGAATAGAACTGCTAAGGGCGGAGACAGCTCCTCAGTCGGCTCCTCAGAGAGCAGGACACCTGGTGTTGGTCACAGCGCTAATCCCCAGGGCTTAAGCCTCCGGAAATTACGTACACAATACTACTCAACCTGTCTGCATCACCTCGTGCTAACTCTGGTCAGAGCCCTGCTTCCCCATGTCCAAACCAGCAAGAGAGAAATCCAAGCCAGAGAGGTAATGATCTTGGTGCTTCAGGGTCTTAAGCCCCAGCTTTCTTCTAGCAAACCAAACCAAACCAAACAGTGGCCCCATGACAACCCAAGTGGGGGGTCACAGTTTACTAATCCTCTAAGAGGCGAGCATAAGTTAATGGGAAAGAGAAGAGGCCAATGCCCAAGGAGGCATTTGCAAACACTGTACAAGAGCTGCTCCACCATGCCAGTCGGGGACATCAGGGCTAAGGAGCTCTGAAGAGAACCACTGGTAGCTTGGCATTATTGCTAAGTGCTGGGCACAGGCTCTCCTTGGGAACCCTTCTGCACAATAGTACAATACTTCCAACAGGTCTTTTAGCATGTCTAGGAACCAGCTATCACACAGCTTGCCCCGCTACCTATGAAAGAAGAAAACAGGTACGCAGAATGCAATTCATAACTGTAACCCTGTGCCCCTCCCGCATGCTCATGCTCAAGCTACCTTTCTCCACACACTCCTGACATTGCACACTAAAATAGGCTGTGCTGCCAAACTACACACGGCACCCAGAATCGTGACCAGACACCAGTACTAGGGATTCATTCTCAGGTGCTCAACTGCAGAGGGGCAGTCTGTCTGTTCCAGCCCTGCGACTAGTTCTGAATCAGCCCTGGCTGCACCACGAGCAGGATTTGTACAGCTTGCCGTTAGCGTGCGCAGGCGATCACGCTCACCTGATAGATGCTACATTTTACTTCCTGTGTACTTTCCGGACAGCAAGCACAAAGCCGTACCTGGACTTCTGAGGGGCTAGCTCCTGGACATGAGCGCTCGTGTCCCTTAGATCGTACACCAGGATAGAGCCATTCACTAGCCCCGCATAGACGTAGTTGGTATCATCCAGGCACCAGCAGCAGCTCCAGACAGGGCGGCCAGCATTGTAGGTCTGGACCACAGTGTTTGTTGTCAAGCTGCAGAGGGAAAGGAATACACTGACAATGCGTGTAACACACCCAGCCAGCGACTCCAGAACAAAGCCCTCCTGGGGGACTGAGCAGTAGGGTGTCCTACAGATTTCATTTCCCACACCAAAGAAATGGATCTGAAGAACATGGCTAGTATAGCACCGTGAAGCTGTGAAAACCAACAAGCTGGCAGCATTCCAAAGCAGACAGACGCTGAAACAAGTAAAATATTTCCTTCTCTCTGGCCTCTTGGTCTGATCCCAGGGAACAAGTCACTTTACAGTGGCTGCAAGGACTGATTTCAGACTGAGGTCCTAGCTGCTGTGTCGGGAGAACAGGGTTACATCACTTGACCGGAACTAGTTCGGAGAAGGTCTCCAAATACTGTGATCTCCCTGAAACTAGGAGCCTCTCATTAGGGTTTCTCCCTCTGCTTAGTTATTCTCCTCTGCATGTTTATCTGAGGGCTCCAGTTCTGAGAAATAGCGCTTACCTCAAGGAAGCGGATTTAAGCAAGTGTTAATAGGATAAACAAAACAGTATCCCCACATATTTTATTGATACAATACAAACACACACACAGATCTGCATGTCAAAAGGCCAGTGGGGAGTGTATGCGGTGTAAAATTATCTTGGTATTTGGGAGAAGGTGGAGATGCTGAAACAGCAGCTGAATTGGCATCACTGAAGAAACTGGAAAATAAAGTGGATTTTGCTTGGAGGGATGTATCAAACATGTGGCAAACTGAGATCTAGTACGGGTGAAAGATAAAGATGGTATCAGCAAAAGGAACGTGCAGTCGTTCACCCAAGACACCTGCAACGCATATTCTGCGGAGGGGACCACAAGGGAGAAAAGTTCCAACAGTGGGGAACCAGACCGCAATGACTTACCAGAAGAACAATGTGTTAGGTTTTCTCCCTCCCACCAGAACAGGAGATGTAACAAAAGGGGCAAAGTACAACATAGAGAATCCCTATTAGGGCATGCAGATGGGAACACGGGATTAGAAAGGGAGGCTGACCCAGTCAAGCACAGGCTCAGGAATCAATGCAGGGAAGTGGAGACTGGCTGAAGCAGGCAGTCATGGAAAGGAGAAAGGAAAGGCTGGATATAAGCGTTGCTGGAGACTAGTTGGTGGGCATCTCCGCAGGGTAAAGAGGAAGGCTTGGGAATAAGCACTGCTATACTTCTGTGATGAATGGCAACTATTTGCATTCAACGATCTCCAACGAGGCAGAATACTAACCTTGCTCTCAGAACTTACACACTGGCTTTAGACAGGCAGGAAGCAGTAATGTGTGTTACCTCAAAAGGAGGAGACACATTCCACCACCCAGACAATAGGAACGGGAAAATTAGAATTACATTAATATTTCTGCAGAACAACGCTGCTTTCTTAAGGACATATGCACTGACGCAAGGAGCACAGAACACTGGAAGAGATAACTACCTCAAGCTCGAGGGCATGCCCAAACCAGAAAGGGGAGGGTCACTTGAGTAGCACTGGATCCCAGGGTATAAGGTCAGCCAGTAACAGATACTGATCTGGACAGAGGTGAGCTAGAAGCCAAACCCTGGAGCACGTGAAGGGCAGCAGGACTGGACAGCCCCATTCAGCAGCACACACCTGGTAAGTTTGAGCGTGTGGTCCAAAGCAGCAGACAGCAGCAGGCCGTCTGTCCGATTACTGAAGGCCAGGCCCCGGATCTGCTTACTGTGGATGGGAACGTACTGAGTGCTCTTCAGGTTGGCAGCACTCATCATCTTAACGCCACAGCCTGTCATGGAGAAAGGACAAAGCTGATCGTGCAGATCCTGTTATTGGGGGGCCGACTGCCCCGCGCTGCACTGCAGAGCCACAGCCCCACACTGGATGTGTGAGGCATGAGCACAGGAAGGACGGGTACCTGATCTGACGCTCAGTCACTACAGAACCCCTTATTCTGCTCCCCCAGGCCTTCTGGTCAGTGTGACACAGGGCATGAGAATTTCACAGTAACATTGTGATCTCTCGGGGCCAAGTTAAACAAACCCTAGCGCTGGGTGGGGCTGGAGCTCTGTACAGATAACAATGCACTTTCAGAGGACAGGCACAGGTAAACTACTCACCTGAACCCTAGAAACGTCACTCTACAGAGCTCCAGCCACATACTACTGAGCCAGAGAGCTGTCACCATACAGATGCTCAGATGACTAAGGTGAACCGAGGAGCTGTTCAGAAAGAAGTCTAAGATCTCAATTCACTAGCCACAGAAGTGTCTCAGTTCCCGGCAATGAGAGCCGGTATGACAGTGTACCTATTTTACAGACAGGAAATTGCACACAGAAGACAAACAGCTTGACCAAGGTCACATAGCAAGTCAGCAGCAGAGCTATGAATCCAATACAAAGGATTTCCCAAGCCCTCTCCATCCATGGGGTAATACTGCTTCTGTAGGTATATATGGTTAGTTACAAACGCATTCAAACCAATATCTGAACATCTGTTCCCAATTACTGGGCAATCCACACTTCTGGATCAGAGGGCTCCTGGATGAGAGCTTGCATTTAAAGCTTCTCCCCAACTCCCGTGGGTGCATGTCTCCAGCTCTTGCAAGGGAATCTTCCCTCTGAGAAGCACCACAGATCTTTCTACACTGCACAAAGGTGGGGTTTCCGAACAAAGGACAGAGCTGTAAAGATCAAGTACTGAAGAGCCTATGGGGAGGTAAGTCACACTGCTGGGAAAAAGCTGAATGGGGATACGGTAGAACGGAGACCAGTCGTATTAGTGAGGGGTCACTCCGATCCACAAAGTGGATGTCTGGGTGGACTGAGGAAGAAAGAGCAGAGAACGTGTTTAACTTTTGCAAGCCTGCAAATAAGAATACATTGATTTGTCTATAAAACCCAAAGAGCCTGTAGTTAGTTGATGACTTACCAGGAATAAGTGTGGCCTGCGGAGAGGGTTGTGACACCACAAGACAGCTCAGGGAGTCGCAGTAAGCCATAACCCGGCAGCTCCCAGACTGAGACACCAGGAAGGCCTTCTCCAAGTGGTATCTGTGCTGGCTCTGACTGGAGGAAAGGCAGCCTGGGAAACAGGAGCGAGAGCGGCCAGGCTGCTGAGAGGTGCTAGCGCTGTGCTGGGCCATGAGTGCTTTCAGCTCCTGAAAAGAGAGACACGGGCGCTTTACTACTCCACTGCAGCTGCTGCGTAGCAGGGCCACTCTACAAGGGAAGCGCTGTCGCCATGCTGCTGCAGTACGTCTGGGGGAAATGCTCTATGCCAACGGGACAGAGCTCTCTCATTAGCATAATGAGCCCACCTTGCAGCAGCCCCCCACCTCTGCCACAAGGAATGAAAATCCTTGGTTTAAATGCGAGATGTGTCTCAGGAATTCACCACCACGAAGGCAGGTCAGTTCCTCTCCTCTGTACTATGCTTGGGTCTTTCTAACTCTAGCCAGCAGAGATTCCAGGAACAATTCAGTTTTGTAAGGCGCCAAGACTTGTTCTTTCTCCCAAGCCCAGAACTATGCTCTACAACATTCAGTGCAGTACCCTCCAGAGCGACCTGTGCTCTAGCAAAGGAACAGGCACTTGCACAGTACTGAAAGGGCAAGCTGCAGACAGTGTCATTATAACAGATGTTCACTGGATAGTTTCCCTTCCCACAAAGGCCATCCACACGAGGTGGGAGACCACGGCAACTCTGAGAAGCAGTCTGCCCCAGTGGTTACAACTTAACCCAAGGTCCTGACCACAACCACTAACCCCATGATGCTAGATGCTGTGTAATCACAGACATTCACAGATACCTAAAGCAGACAGAGAGATCGGGCCTGCCTGCCACAGTGTGGATTACTTAAAGACGCACTCCAAACACAGTACACTGTCTGCAAAACAATTAAGCACCACAGAAATGAGATTACAGATTTAACCTCTGTAATGTATGCATAAACTAGCTGGTACAATTGTACCAACTAATTTTGCTCAAACCGTAGCAGTTCTAAAAAAATCAACAGTAGCAGTTCTAAAAAAAACATTACAAGAAAATAGGAGTTTCTAGATCAAACTAATTTATAAATTATCTCAAGCCAAAAACATACAGATAAGCAAACTAAGCAAAACCCTACTTGAGAACTTACTGAATTAAGAATATTTAATTTATATACAGCCGTGGTCACCAACAGGTCGATCGCGATTGGAGGCCTCGACCCGTCGATCGTGAGGCATCCTGTCCACACCGCCCCCATTTCCCTCCCACCCCCAAGAAGCCCCACTACCTAAAGTGAAAATTGAGGTAGTGCCAGCTTCCCGGGGATGGACAGAAGTCCCGCAGCTTAGCACCACTTCCGGCGATTCAAGAAGTGCGCTAGCTGCTCTGCCGAGTTTACTGTGTGAGGGAGCATCGGCTCCCTGCACCGCACAGGAGGGGTGAGTCAGGCCCGGGGGAGGCGCACAAGATGTATAATTATAAATGCTTTATTTTAGATTTAAATAGCATGAATAAAAAACAGATTATTTATTTCATAACTATAAACACGTGATTTTAATTTTATATATTGCATAATTTAAAAATAAACTGTTTATCAGAGTGTGTAAGTAAGAGTTAGGGATAGCAAGTGATGGACAGGAGGAGAATAGAGAGGGCGGGGCGGTAGATCTTCGCCTGTTCTGAGATTTAAAAAGTGATCTTGGGTGTAAAAAGGTTGGAGACCACTGAGATACAGTAAACTTCCGATAATCCGGTACCTTTAGGTCCCAGGGGGTGCCGGATTATCAGATATGCCGGAGTACCCTGGGGTGGGGGGGGAGGGGTCGGTGGGGAACTGTGCAGCCTGGGAGAGGGCAGCACTGCGGGACCAACTCAGCAGCACCCCAGCTGCTCTGCCCCTGGCTTCCCAAAGTCCACCGCCTGTCAGCAGTGGCCTTGGGGAAAATAAAAAAGAAACTCTGCTAAGCCATGTAACAAGGATTCAGCACTGGTGAAATGTACCAGGTAGCACAACAGCTGAAAGTCCCAATCAGCCTTCCCGTGCTCTACACCTGGGGTGGGCAATAATTTTTTTTTATAAGGGAGCACTCCAAGAATTTGATAAGTGATCAGGGGCCACCTTCTTGCTTGCAGCAAGGCAGTGGAGAGTGTGAGATCTGGCAGGGAGTTTGGGTGAAGGAGGGGACTGTGACTGGGGGCAGAGGGCTGGAGTACAGAAGGGGATGCAGGGTATGGAAACCAGCCAATGGGAGCTGCAAGATTGGGGAGGGGGGTAGCATGTGAAGCATCCCCCCCCCCTCCTCTGGGCTCGCAGCTGTTCACAAACAGGGGCCCACAGCTGGCTGCTCTGCATGACATGCAGAGGTGAGGCAGGGAGGGAGCCTGACTGAGGCTCCTGCTGCGCCTGCGGGCTGGCTCAGTGGGCTGCATATAGCCTGGCCCTGCTCTACAGGAAACCAGTGAAGCCTTTCCAGCCGCAGCAGCTGCTGCTGCAAGTGATAAGATCTCAGAATGTTACAGTTCTCCAGTCTGATCTGGAAAGGAACTGATCACCAGGCATCTCTGCAGCCAACAGTGTGCTCTGAAAATCTACAGGTGTGGTCTCTAGACAGCACTTCCCCCTGCAAGCAGTCTGCTAGCAATAAACCGGTCACACTGAGAGGAGGCCAGAAGACCTAGTGCTGACTCCTGACCTGGCTGCAGCAAAGATGGAAAAACCTACAGGACAGAGTCCAAAAGAAACCTGGTCTGTTAGAGCCCAATTTACCGAATACACACTAGAAAGCTGTGTCAGAAACACAAAATGCTCAACATAGGCATTCACTCTGGTGGTTATATGGAGTAATAGCACGTGGCTTCAGAATTAATCACTTGATTATAATTGGGAATTTCACTTGCAATAACATGAATGACTTATGAACAGTGATGGAAGTGGGAGGGGTGTGTGTGTGTGCGTGCGTGCAAAGTATTTTATCTTGTTTCTGTCTTCTTGGAAGAGCAGGTAACAAGCTCTCACAGACTAAACATTAAAAAAGGGGGGGGGGAGAAAAGGATGTTAGATAGGGACATACCCTGGCCACATATCCAAGCTTTCCTATACTCTGAAGCCAATGGGTTCCTATTAATAGGCTCACCATGATGGCACTATCATGAGAGCTCTATTTATCAATACTTAGATGCTCAGTGGCAGGTG
The DNA here is from genome assembly GCF_052426305.1 of Pelodiscus sinensis. Taxonomy (NCBI): domain Eukaryota; kingdom Metazoa; phylum Chordata; order Testudines; family Trionychidae; genus Pelodiscus; species Pelodiscus sinensis. Next base: position 1,692,163 of record NC_143063.1, read on the forward strand.
GATAACTCAGCACTAATAAAGCTGTAATAGCAGCAGCCAGAAAACTTGGAGCTCAATGAAGTGGCCATCAAGCATCTCAGAAGCACAAGATACTAGTGGTGTGTGCTGCATGCGCCTCTGTGGTATCCAGGCCAGCCCGGATGCTCAGGATTCACTTTGTGAGCCCTCAACAGCTACATCCAATACTGCTAGCTGCTGTTTGTCAGGAGAGGGAAGGCACATCACAAGATGAGCTGGAGAGCCCATTGTCAATGGGTAGCAGCTGAACTTACCTGCACTTGCTTGCGAAGTTTACTGCATTCATCTGTCAAGACCTGCAGCTGGAGACGACTCTGTGCCGATTCCAACTCGGCCCGTCTCCGCAACATCTGCTCCTTTTCTAAAGAGCTGAAGCCAGGGGAACAAAAGTAAAATAACATTGACTGGAGCTAAGTTAGGATGTTCCTCTGGGCTACAGTTCTATCACCAGTGGAGGTGAAAATAGACAGACGTGCTCAAGGTTTTCAGTAAATCCTGTTTCACGGCCATTAGCAGGTGGGCAAGGTGTTTTTGCATAAACAGTTCTCATCTGCACCTCCCTCCTAATAATTCATTGGAGGTGAATAGAAATGATCCTCAATTATACTGAGTTACATGTAGCAGTAACCTTTTAGCTAGAGGCTCACGAGGACCATTCTGCTGCTTTTATCCCCATTCCATCAATCTCCAAATAAAAATGTGAACACGGAGGAAAAAAGATTATTTACATGTCCTATGTAACAGTTCAACAGCCAGAAAGAGCGAGGGGGGATTTGAGAGCAGCCTTTAACTACCTAAAAGGACAGAGAGATGCTGTTCTCAGTGGTAACAGGAGGAGGAGCAATGGTTTCCAGTTGCAGTGAGGGAGGTGTCAGTTTGATATTAGGACATCTATTTCCTTAGGAGGCTGGTCAGGCACTGGGATGGGTTCCCTAGGGAGGGAGTGGAATCTCCATCCCTAGAGGTGTTTAAGTCTCAGCTTGACAAAGCCCTGGCTGGGATGACTTAGTTGGGATTGGTCAGGCTGCATGAAATCTGTTTTCTTTCTTAGGCATGCACATGTGGGACAGAGGTGGCACCTCTGAGGAGTATATTCCATACCTTTTCATGCGCTCCTGTTCACTGGTGTCCAGTGCCTTCAAAGTGCGGGCATACAGGACCACAACATCAGAGCGCTTGGCCTTCTTATTACACTACAAGAAGAAGATCATTTTATCAAAGGAAAGTAACATTCAATTCAAACCCAAATTAAAAGTTAAACCCAAATGGTAACTATTCTGAAATTCCCCTTCAAATGTTGCTATCCATGCTATTTTGAAAGTTTGGATCCGATTTCCTAGTACAGCATCCATCTTCCAGAAAACATCCCTCTGCTGCCCTGGTCTTGTGTTTCAAGAGCACCAACCACCCAAGACAGCCACATAAATCCTGTGAGCAACTCAAATGCTCATGCAAACACACAGTTCCCACCAGCAAGAATCAGGTACTTCTTGAGTCTGCTCACAACTCTATCATGTACGCACTAGCTGGTGTTCGAAAGATAATGCTGCCATGGTTGATCTTCTGGGATTTGATTTAGCGGGTCTAGTGAAGACCCACTAAATTGAGAGGGGGCTCCCATCAGCACCAGGACTTCTGCTCCTCATGAAGAGTAAGGGAAGCTGACGGGAGCACTTGTTCCCATCGGCCTCCCACTGTGTGAACAGAGCAGAAACTCGATTTAAGATGTATCTGTAATTAACATAGCTGGAGTTGTATATCTTCATTCAACCTTCTGCTGTAGTATAGACCAGGCCTTAAGCTCGCTGAGCTTCAGTTTCATTTTATTAATACCACCCTGATCGGGAGAGGACCTGCAAGGGTTAGCTTTCAAAAAATGCTTCGTAGGCATCAGATAAAAGAAAGTAGACAGACGATATCAAACAGCCTTTGGGGAATCCCACATTACTTCCTGCCTTTTATTGCAGGTGTATCTACTGTGCAGTAGTACAAAGACAGACATCATGGTCATTATTTTCATGTCTGGCAAAAGACTATGTGTAGGTAGTCAATGCCTACAATTGCTTCCCTAGCACCTCCCAGCTGTTACCGGCAGGATTTAGAACACAAAACCATCATGTACTCAAACCACCTTTTCTACAGAGCCACGTGCCCAGCAACGATGTGAAAATCAGTTAAAGTGGGAATGGAGAGAAAAACCCTTCGGGCTAGACTACCTCCTTTCAAGAGCAACAAGCCCATCCCAGAAAGGCTGTGTCGCTAGAAGACACTCACTAAGCAGCCTTAGGGAGCCTTACAAATCATTACACAGACATCCATAATGCTCTACTAGAAAGTTTGGTGGAATAGAATAGTCACCAAAAATCTGATCCCTCAGGGTATCAACTAATGTGTTTCCTGAAGCATCTCCCCTCCTCCCTTGGAAAGAGAAGTACTGAGAGAAAGAATGAGACATCACAGAAGTTTAAGAACTGAAGTCCAATTCTAAGGAATGCTGCCCGAGGATTTTGTTCAGGGAAAAAGTTACACAGATTTGACAAGGATGAGCAGCGAGACATATCAGATTTTTAGGCCTTTCCAGTTTGGCCATAGGATCCTTTTGTTCAGCTGCAGTCTACTACACCAGACTCTCAGCAGGAATTCCACTCAAAAGCAAACAAAGAGGGCAAAATTATATGATGGCTTTTTCATTTGAGAGCTCTTGGACTCTGGGGCCCTCAGGTAAGAAGGCTAGGAAGTGATAGCTGGCTCCTTGCGTTGTAAATTGAACACAAGGCACCATTAACCCTCTGCAAACAAAATGTACAGTCTGTAAAAACCACAGAACATTGGGAGAACGGGAAAGGAAGAACTGAACGAACCAGCCTGTCTTTCAGTGCCACATAACGTCACTCGGGATATGTGTAATGGGCAATTACAAACATGCCGCTGGCCCACACCAGCTACTCAGGCTACGGCAGTGGTCACCAAGCAGGAGATCGGGATCTACTGGCAGATCTTGGAGCCTGACAGGGGATCCCGACTGGTTTGGCTGGCCGGCTATCAGGTGCCAGCACTTCATCTGCCCCTCCCGCACTGCGCTGCTGCTCCTGCTCCTGCCCAGAGCCTCAGAGCTGCCCCCGGGAGCCTCCTGCTTGCTACGCAGTCGGGAAGACAGAGGCCGGGGGGGGGGTGCTGATGTCACTCTGCCCCCTGCCCCTGCACCCCATCTTCACAGAGCGAGGAGGGTGGGTCCTCGGAGAAGGGGTGGGGTAGGGGTGTTCATGTCTGAGGTAGATCCTGGACTGAAATTCACAAAGCCATCTTGTGCTTAAAACAGTTGGAGACCACTCGGCTAAGGGCCTGATCAAATGCCGTGTAGATGTTTGTACTTGGGCTGCAGCCTGGGCTCCAGGATCGTGCATCCCTGAGCTCAGACTGCAGCCCCACCCCAGTATTTACACCACAGCTAGAGAGCCCCGTCGCCTGAGCCCCGCCAGCCCAAGGCAGCTGGTAGAGCCTGCTACCGATGTTTTACTGCAGCACAAACATACCCATGGGCTATGCCTGCATTTAAAATATTACAGCAGTGCTATGCTTCATTCTTCATGGGAGAGGCTGAAGCAAGATGAACAGCTGATCCTGGTGAAAAGCACTTCGAAGCAGTGGGGACTTCGTTACTTTTCACAGGTTTAAATGGTGGAATTATTTAAAAACCTGACATAATTCCCTTCTGAGTAACAGCCCCCTTCCCAATGGTCACATGCTGCTTGACAGTGCACCTTACCTGAGGGCATTTCCCTGCCTGTCCCTTGAGCCACCTTACGATGCAAGTGTATCCAAATAGGTGTCCACAGCGCAGTGCTGACAGCCGGTGCTCCCCAGCATTAGTCCACTGCTCAAAGCAGATGGCACAGGTGTCCCCTTCTTCCTCATCCAACAGCGCAGTGGGAACTGTCGTATCAAGGTTCTTTACTGGAGTTTTCTGAAACAACAGCAACGCTCAGGCAAATGCAGTATGTGTCATCTTTGCTCTCTGCCCCAGGACTGCTGGTTCACTTTACCTGTTGGGGCTGGACTTCAGTTTCTTCAGTGGCATGACCTTCATGCTCTGCAGAGGAAGGCAAAAGTTGAGGGGCCTCTGGTTGGACCTGATCAGAAACTTCAGAGCAGACAGGAGAAAAAGAAAGTAATTGATTTGAACAGGTACCAGGGTTTTCTTCCTTAGATTCTGGACTGAATTGTCT